>NC_090729.1:171019500-171029500 GCF_036898095.1 Palaemon carinicauda | reverse complement strand
ATACAGAGAGCTAGAGACAGAACCAGGTGGAGGCAATTGACAGCCCACGTCGAGAACATGGCACCTAGATAGATTACCCTGGTTATTTTTTTTACGTCGTTTTGAGACTAAAAAGCTTGTATTTTTTATATGATTTGTCAATAAAACAAATTTCTGATAGCCTTTGCCAGAATGTAATAGCGTTCTCGTTTACCCCCATTTATTTTCGATAGGCAGTAATAAATTCATATTGTATTCAAAGTATTATGAAGTCATCAGTATATATTGTATCCATCACTGATTATCTATTATGCAATAGTGATACTTAAATTTCGTTACTTATCAAACTTCCAACAACAACAACTACTTTATTCTACTTCTGCTATCTTTTACAAATCAATCAATAATGAATACGGTTGAAAATATTTGCTAGTACACTAACGGTTATCAAATAATATTTAGGCAATGATACAATATTTTACAGGCTGTATCAAGAATACTCATTTAACTTCTCTCCACACCCCCTAAAATAGAAACGACTTCCCTATTTCCTCAGTGTCGGACTAGGACTAACTGGTGCAAGGGGTTGTGAAGAGGAGACCCCCCCCCCCTCCCCGACCCTTCCCTGCAGTGTCCACTTGGCCCGTCCTACGAAAAACTAGTAATTGTGTATATATATATATATATATATATATATATATATATATATATATATATATATATATATATATACTGTATATATATATATATATATATATATATATATATATATACACACATATATATATATATATATATGCATACACACATATATATATATATATATATATATATATATATATATATATATATATATGTATATATAATGTGTATTTTTTGGATTTGCAGTGGATAGTTGAGACGTCAAATGATAATTAAGAATTGACATTTGGCAACTCGATTTGTAACTTTTGTATGCTTTTGCAAACAAAGACAGCCTTTTACTGTCTTTGGTTCGCTAAGGTTGGAGAAGGCTCCGCCCATTTCGTAGAAGTAGTAAGAAGAGCAACACCTTGTCTGTTTTGTCATGGGAACAATAGAAACATCTGCCGAAAGATTTCCCCGGAGTGTCGGCGATCTTTTGATTCTAATTGTACAATAGTCCTTGCCACATTTACGCCTTAACTGCTTATTATATTATTTATTGCCAATGTAGAAATCTGTTTCATATACTGCCATGATTTTTTTTTTTTTCAGAGACACATCAAACCCTTCCCACAAACACTACATCATTTTCTTCTGTCTATTGGTACCTGCTTGTTATTGGCAATACCTCTTCAACGCAATATAATCCTATCGAATATTTTTAGATATGATTTTCCTCCTCTGTTCTGACACTTCTGGAATCCCCTTCTCCCATGCAATCATAACATCTCATAAATCTCCAATTCATCTTTTCAACTACATTAAATACTTTTATATATCTGACACTTCAACACTTCTTACTATACATAGTACTAGGTAAGTAAATCCTCCCAAAAGTCTCAATTTTTTCTTCTAGTTCAAAATTTGCACTTCACATTAAATGAGAATTTGTGAATAACTCCATCTGACTTATTTTGACCGTAAACGATTTACTCCAACATACCTCTAAAAATCATCCACTAACACTTTCCCATCATCCATACTGAAACTCTGCTTCATCGTCTGTGTAAATTCTACACTCACAGCCTAACAGTGCTCATACTCTTCTCCACTTAAAACTGTCTCCTTATACAAAATTTCTCGAAGTCTTACTTTCTCCTTTTCCAAAAAATTTTCAAACTCTTACTTTGGTTTATACTTTCGATTCACGACTACTAGTCATCTGGAATTCAATTTGTTAGTTCTTACATCAGTTCATTCGTAAGGATGTTAAAAAATCATGTAAACATAACGTGCTTTAGTGTTAAACACTTTCACACCAAGTATTTTACCCTTCCCTTTCCATATTTTAGTCCAAACTCAATTTTTTATCATAAAAACTTTTATTCACTGAAAAGATTACCATTCTTTACCTAAATTATTAGCATGATGAACTACGCCAGTGTCAAATATATTGCAAGTTTTTATAATTTAGTTCCATTTACGCCATATAAACCTCTTTACCTTTATTGCTAAAACTTTTCCTCGGAATGATTGTAACCGAAGCCTTGGTCCACGCTTCTTTTCCACTCCTATTGCATTGTATTACTCTCTTTATTTCAAATCATACCCTTCATCTTCACTAGTATGAGGGGCAATGTTATTCCTCAATAATTCTTGATTACATCATCCAACCTTACCCTTGCACTGTAGAACTGCTATTCCTATCAACCATTATTTTTCAGAACCCATTTTTCATGTATACTTAGATTATACGCCCAGGTCACTCAGTCACTCTTTCCTCCATCCTACAATGACATTTCTCTTATATTTGCTTTAGTTCGTACTGTCTTTCAAATCTATAACCTTACGTTAGTAATTTGTACAAAATATATTCAAGTTTACATTAGCCTCTTTCATCCTTGCATCATCCAAAGCTGTCTCCTGTCTATCCTCCAATTGTAACTAATTTTCCCATTACTCACTCCATCGACAGAAGACTGCATTCCTTTTAGATTCATTTTTCAATTTGGCTCTTATTCTTTGATCCACTTGATCATTAATATTTCAGCATTCAATGTTTGAAGAATAGTTTCGTTTTCTCCTTCAAAGTCCTTATTCAGATCCAATCTTGTATTTTCTTTATTTACCATTTTACAATCACTTTTTTATTGACTACTTATCCATCCTCTTGTGGACCGGCAACTACACCTCTAGTGATTGCTTTTCAATCATTTTGTGACTTGCATTCATCATTGTTCATGTATGGAGATCATACAAGCAAAGGCGCTGACAATACTCTAAATCATTTAGTAATGATATAGCATTTCCCATTTTGGGTTTCATTTTACAGCCTTTTATAATAATTTTAAAAAAATTTGGATATTTCTGGATGATATTTCAATTGATTTGGAGAAATCTTTTATTTAATTTAGAATCCTCAAAATGCTAGTCTTTTTTTATGGGAATTGTTTATATTTACCACTAGTTTAAAAAAAAAAATCGATGACAATACAAATATTTATGAGTAACTTCAATACCAATTTTCGTCTCAAATTTTTTGGTACAATTTTTGTTTCACCGATTGATTGAATTATTCAATGCATTATGATCCCGAATAAAACTTTTTTTTTATTATTATCTTTTTTTTTCGAGATATTCCATTACATATCAGCTCCTCATAGAATAAAATTGTAAATATTTTCCGTTCTTGTTTTCCCTTTCATCCATTATAAAACTTTGTGATTTTAGGTATTTGTAATGCTTCCCTTTTGTGGGATGGATTTGATGCTGTTAGAAGGGATATTTTTAGCAAAAGATGATGTGATTAGCAGTCTTATTCCATTACACAGTTTAAGGCCGATAGAAAACGGAAAGAAGAAAAACATTATTATTACTATTATTATTATCATTATCATTATTATTATTATTATTATTATCTGTTAAGCTGCAACAATAGTTGGAAAAGCAGATGCTATAAGCCTAAGGGCTCCAAAAGGGAAAATAGGCCGATGAGGAAAGGAATAAGAAAATAGATAAATCATAAGTAATGAACAATTAAAATAGAATATCTTAAGAAGAGTAACAATATTAATCAAAATATTTCGTATTTAAACTATAGAAAAATAAAAAAAGAAATATCGTAACATAGAGAAATAAGATAGAATAGTGAGCATGGGTGTACCCTCAAGCAAGAGAACTCTAACGCAAGACAGTGAAAGACCATGGTAGAGAGGCTATAGCACTACCTAAGACTAGAGAACAATGATTTAATTTAGGAGTGTCCTTCTCCTAGAAGAGCTGCTTACCTTAGCTAAAGAGTCTCTTCTACCCTTCAGCCTAAAACATTTCCTTAAGGAAGTTGACCGACTCGCATCAAATTATTTTGAACACTTTTATGGAGTTAAAGTTGCGGAATGGTCTTCCTAATCGGTCTGTTGAATCTGTAGACCTTCAAAAGTTCAAACTTGCAGCAAATGTTTTTATGATGAACAGGCTGACAGAAGTTTTTTTATAGTGTATATATCAAATATCTGTTTTAATGTTGTTAATGTTTTAAAAACATTTTATTTTAATAGTTCTTACTTCTTATATCGTTTATTTATTTCCTTATTTCTTTTCCTCCCTGGGCTATTTTTCCCTGTTGGAGCCCTTGGGCTTATAGCATCTTGCTTTTCCAACTAGGCTTGTAGCTTAGCTAATAATAATAATAATAATAATAATAATAATAATAATAATAATAATAATAATAATAATAATAACAGGTATCAGGTATAATTGATGATGTACAGAATTATACCTATTTTGACAAATCTGGTATTTTATTCATATTACTTACTTTAGTCTACTGGTCAGAATGATTTCCTCACTGGTGAGGTGGCCTAGGTTTGAATGCCGAACAAGTAAGGCTATTCCATTAAATTCAGCTGGTCTCTGTTATCATGACAAGTGAATTACGTAATTGGTAGTTAGTGAACTGTAATGGGCCGCAGTCAGATTAGAAGCACTTCTGATAACTTCATCTTAAAAGCCTTTCTGAGAATCATAACTCTAGCATCAAGAAATATATATATATATATATATATGTATATATATATATATATATATATATATAGGTATATATATATATTTATATATATATATATATATATATGTATATGTATATATTTATATGTTTATGTATATATTTATATGTATATATATATATATATATATATATAATTTATTGAGATTATTCTAAACAAATTAAAAATTTTAGAAATAAAAAAGTTGATAAAGAAAATTTTCACCTTTTTTTATCAAGTTTTAATTATATATATATATATATATATATATATATATAAATATATGTATATATGTGTCTGTATATATATATATATATATATATATATATATATATATATATATATATATGTGTGTGTGTGTGTGTGTGTGTGTGTTTGTGTTTGTGTGTTCATCAGACTTGTAGTTTTACCTGGTACTCTTTGTATGCTTGCTTGTTTCATGGTGCTGCTCGGCTTTTTTTTTTTTTTTTTTTTTATTTTCTGGTGCTGTTTATCCACTGTAAGCCGCCGCTACTCAGGCGTGATAAGGGTATCAGCCGTCTCCTTGCGCGGTTAACGAACGCCGTCAGTCATCTGGTAGACTCAGCCTCCACAAAAAGTGGGATGTACTTGTTTCCTTACCTCGGTATGCTGGAAGATGAAACAGAAAGGAATTGAAAATTGTTGCTTAAGAATTCAAAGAATTCTGTTTCATCCAGCACCGGAAAGTTTAATGTCTCTTTCCATATACCTCGTTTGTATGATGGTTTTTTCCAGTTTGTTCTTTCATTTGTTTGTTTTTATTTTATATCTGTAATTGTATTGAGATCATGTCTTTAACCTCTCCGGAAAAATGTTTTTTCCTACCGAAATTTATGATATATACATTATTTATTTTATTTGGTTTGAGGTATTTTATTTCAATGATTTTTCCTTTGAGAATTATTTCAATCAATATAATGTATATTTTTCTGTACATCATATGCATGATAATGACAGTGATAATATTGATGATGATAATAATTGAAAAACTAATGGTAATAAATGCTACTTCACGTCCTTCTAAAAATGAAAATATAATGATGGTATTTGTGTATTTAATTTATTTTTAAATGCTTATATATTGAGACTGTCAAATGGCACGTAATGAAACGCCATATAAAAGTTCAATAAATAGATTAATATTGGTTTAGAATAAGTATTACTTAAGAATTGATAAGGGTTTTTCCTTTTATTTACAAATTATAAGAAATGATAACGATTTGGGTCTTCTACTTCAGAAGTAATATATATTTTATCATTTACTTCAGAAATGTGAAAGCTTCTATTCTCAAGTTGAAGATAATATGGATTTTATACTTTTCATGGGAAGCAATGAATATTCCGTCATCCTAAGAAATAGTGAGGATGTCATCCGATACTGTATAGATAATATGGATATACAATACTTGAGAAGAGAGATTCTATGTTTGCCTTGAATCAAATAAGGATATTAAGAATTAAGAATTAATGGGGTATTTTCTCAATTGGAATTGATGTGGGAATTTACCCTTTCCTGAAACATACTGAGGATTATATTCATTTATTATTATTATTATTATTATTATTATTATTATTATTATTATTATTATTATTATTATTATCATCTAAGCTACAACCTTAGTTGGAAAAGCAAGTTACTATAAGCCCAAGGGCTGCAATAGGGAAAAATAGCCCAGTGAGGAAAGGAAAAAGGAAATAAATTAACGATATAAGAAGATATGAATAATTAGAATAAAATATTTCAAAAACATTAACAACATTGAAACATATTTGATATATAAACTATAAAAGGACTTATGTCAGCCTGTTAAACATCAAAACATTTGCTGCAATTTTGAACTTTTGAAGTTCTACTGATTCAACTCTTCGATTAGGAAGATCATTACACTACTTGGTCACAGCTGAAATAAAACTTCTAGAGTACTGTGTAGTATTGAGCCTCATGATGGAGAAGGCCTGAATTAGAATTAACAGTCATGTTCTTTACAGATAGTGCAGATTACTATAACTTACATGAGAAGTACCTTACCTTATGTCTTTTCCTTGGTATTTCTTATTTTTCCCTTCTATCCTTTGCTGCTATCGGACCATACTCCTGTTAGTGGGAGAAGAATCAACTCTTACTTCCTTTACAGTACACTTCTCTAGTCCTCAATGTCTCTGTTGTACTGGAAAGGGTAAAAGATTCCTTCCTACGTCCAATTCTTTTTTTCTTTTATTACCTCCGCCAAGTTGGGAGGAGGTTATGTTTTCACCCCTGTTTGTCCGGTTGTTTGTGATGAAGGTATTCTAGCCTGTGACGATTAAAACTAATTTTATAATAGTATGAATATATTTTGATGATATCACTCTTAATCTAATTGATTACATGTATGGTCTTCATAATTAGATGAATATGAGACCATCAGAATTATCATGATCATAATCATGATAAGTGGAATTTTTGTGAATGATATAAATGCTAATCATTGTTATGATGCAACAATAAAAATGGTTTGACCCAAGTAAGTAATATCCAGGTAATTGATATGAAACTGATATATTACATGTATTGAGAAGAAAACGTATTTTGAACTGGAAGGGCAAAAAAATTAAGAACTTGCATTCAAACAAACATTTGTGTGTTTTAATACATTACTGATATTGTGTTCGTAGTCGCTAAGTTTGTTGGACTCATTAAGTTTGTCCAAGATAATTTCATGAAAGTTGGTCAACATTAAAGTTTGTGGGGATTGTCCTTGTTAACCACTCAAGCAGAGTTGTCAGTGGATTTGTTTATTTATTTAAGGGGCTGAGGTTGTTGAGAGGTCTACAGGCATATCGATTAACCGGAAATTGAATGATTGAATGAAGTCAATTCTTAGAATTGATCAGAAAATGGTTTAGGAAACCCCTGAGATAAACACTTTTCGGCGCCATCCTCGCGTAAGAAAAATATTATTATTATATATATATATATATATATATATATATATATATATATATATATATATATATTTATATATGTATATATATATATATATATATATATATATATATATATATATATATATATATATACACTCTAGTACAATCATATCTCCAGACATGATGGTCATTCAAGTTAGGATTTAGAGGGTAATTTGCGTTGCCCATCTTCCTGTGGCTTTTGACGGAGGTACCTACATTCTGAATACTTACTCTATGTAAGGGTCACTGATTAGAAAGACTATTCCACCCGTGGAGTTTATTCGCTAAAGAGTACCACTGATGAATAGAAGTAAAATGTATTAATATTTATCTGTTAACACACACACACACACACACACACACATATATATATATATATATATATATATATATATATGTGTGTGTGTGTGTGTGTGTGTGTAAATTATATATATCTATATAATAGATATACATTATATATATATATATATATATATATATATATATATATATATATATGTGTGTGTGTGTGTGTGTGTGTGTGTGTAAATTATATATATCTATATAATAGATATACATTATATATATATATATATATATATATATATATATATATGTGTGTGTGTGTGTGTGAGTGCGCGTATAAATTATATATATTTATATAATAGATTTACTTTATATATATATACATATATATATATATATATATATATATATATATAGTTTATGTATATAATAGATAAATATTGATAAATTTTATTTATATGCATGAGTGGTACTCCTTAGCCAGTAAATTCTTTCCAATCCCTACATGTGTGTGTAGTTTGAATCATAATGGATGCTAGTACACCCCTAACTAGATTCGTTAATAAGTAGCTGGTAATATATTTATATATATGGATATATAATGTATGATATATATATATATATATATATATATGTGTGTGTGTGTGTGTGTGTGTGTGTGTGTGTTGTTGTTGGAATCATAATGGATGCTAGTACACCCCTAACTATAAATATTTGATAATATGCATATAATTTAGGCATTCACATTCTTTGCGCACCTACGTAGCTTATAGGATAACCCTCTCTCTCTCTCTCTCTCTCTCTCTCTCTCTCTCTCTCTCTCTCTCTCTCTCTCTCTCTCTAATCATAATGGATGCTAGTACACCCCTAACTATAAATATTTGATAATATGCATATAATTTAGGCATTCACATTCTTTGCGCACCTACGTAGCTTATAGGATAACCCCCCCCCCCCTCTCTCTCTCTCTCTCTCTCTCTCTCTCTCTCTCTCTCTCTCTAATCATAATGGATGCTAGTACACCCCTAACTATAAATATTTGATAATATGCATATATTTTAGGCATTCACATTCTTTACGCACCTACGTAGCTTATAGGATAACCCCCCCCCCCTCTCTCTCTCTCTCTCTCTCTCTCTCTCTCTCTCTCTCTCTCTCTCTCTCTCTCTCTAATCATAATGGATGCTAGTACACCCCTAACTATAAATATTTGATAACATGCATATAATTTAGGCATTCACATTCTTTACGCACCTACGTAGCTTATAGGATTAACCCCCCCCTCTCTCTCTCTCTCTCTCTCTCTCTCTCTCTCTCTCCCTCTCTCTCTCTCTCTCTCTCTCTCTCTCTCTCTCTCTCTCTCTCAGTGTCCATGTATCGCCGGGATTTCACTCTTATATGTCTCTAGAAACCTTCCTTGATCCGGATTTTATGCATGAAATGAGATGAATTCATCTCTGAAATAAGATGTCAAATAGGCTCTGGGTAGTTTGCTTACCGCGGGCCTACATTTTTCTCTCATTTTTTCGTTTTAAGACCAACATCATTCATCAGAGAAGTCTTATTTTACCGGAGTACACTTTAATGGTATGGTAACCAAACACAGTTTTTCTTTTCCCTCGAACGTTCACTATTAGATATATATTTTTTTATATGTACATTTTAGATTTATGTAAATCTTTTTTTCGGTTTTTTGTCAATAACTTTTAATGAACTTCTTTGAATAAACCTTTTCAATTGTAAATATTTATTTTTAGTTTATTGTTAAGAATATCTTTCATGAATTCCTTTGAATAAACCTTCTTTATTATGATTATTTATTTTTGGTTTATTGTTAAGAATATCTTTCATGAATTCCTTTGAATAAACCTTCATTATTATAAGAATTTATTTTTGGTTTATTGTTAAGAATATCTTTCATGAATTCCTTTGAATATCCATTCTTATTTGTAAATATTTGTTTATTCGAATATTGCAGGGAATGCACTTAAAATACTCTTATACAATATTTTTAGGTTTTATAATTTTATTTCTGAGACCATGCCAAAGTTGTCCTTTATAAAGAATAATTGTTTTTGGACAGACAATTAGAACATTTA
>NC_090729.1:171012000-171014500 GCF_036898095.1 Palaemon carinicauda | reverse complement strand
GAGTGTACCCTCAAGCAAGAGAACTCTAACCAAAGACAGTGAAAGACCATGGTACAGAGGCTATGGCACTACCCAAGACTAGAGAACAATGGTTTGACTTTGGAGTGTCCTCTTAGAAGAGCTGCTTACCAAAGCTAAAGAGTCTCTTCTACCCTTACCAAGAGGAAAGTAGCCACTGAACAATTACAGTGCAGTAGTTAACCCTTTGAGTGAAGAAGAATTGTTTGGTAATCTCAGTGTTGTCAGGTGTATGAGGACAGAGGAGATTCTGTAAAGAATAGACCAGACTATTCAGTGTCTGTGTAGACAAAGGGAAAGAATCGTAACCAGAGAGAAGGATCCAATGTAGTAATGTCTGGGCAGTCAAAGGATCCCATAACTCTCTAGCGGTAGTATCTCAACGGGCGGTTGGTGCCATGGCCAACCTACTACCTATATAAATATATATATATATATAGTATATGTGTGTACATACATACATACATACCTACATACATAAAATACGCCATACGCCTTTTCCATATGGAAAGGGGGACACCAGAAGGTATCACCCTTTTGAAATAGCAAGAGGTATTTTAAGGGTGAAGTTGCTACTAAGGATGTTCTTCTCACCACTAGAAGCTTTTAAGGTGCATACACACTGCGCTGATGTTTCGTGTTAACACGCCATATGACGTGTCAACACACAGCAACAGATTGCATCATATAACACAACGACGTTTTTATTTATCTGAAAGAAAGATTTGATTTTTTTGTGGAGTGAGCACGTTCTTTCTTTATTATCCTCCAATTTTGTGTTGTAAAAATTGAAAATGAATGAAAATATGTTAAATGAACTCGATGAAGAAGAGGAGCAGTTAGTAGCAATAGAATAGTACCTGTTGAATAATATCGAAACACTATTCTATAATTTCAAAACATAGAATAATATAGAAACACTATAGAATAATTTCAAAACAGAATAATATCGAAACACTATAGAATAATTTCAAAACAGAATGATATCGAAACACTATAGAATAATATCGAAACACTATAGAATAACTACGAAACACTATTGAATAATATCAAAACACTCTACAATAATATGCGCCTACACCTATCTGACGAAGATTTCCTTCTGACGAATATCTGGGAGTTTTGAATTTGATCTGATGCTGTTGATGCTTGTTATGTCACGTAACACGTCAGCTGACGTGTTACGCAACGTATCATACCAGTGTGAACTGCATTATGAGAACGCCTGTTCCAGATTTTTTGCTAACATCTGTTAACACGTCATATGGCGTGTTAACACGAAACATCAGGCAGTGTGTTTGCACCTTTAGTTTGATTCACGACAAAGCTGCATCATTTTAGCCCCGATCTGGTCCGTTCCCTAGATACCACGTGGAGCTAATCGAGATGGTCTGTTTAAATCTTAATAAAAATGGTATGGGAGTAGCAACCTCATCCCAAGGATTGCTTAAAATCAGAAAGGTAATATAATTGACACACGTCCTTGTGAGGTAAGAGGTGGACTCAATTATTGACGACGGCTAAACACTTTTTTTTTACCAAAAGGGGCACTCTGTAGAGAGCATGCCTTCGTTACTCCTTGCAGTCTTATTTTGCTCTTAAATTCACTGCTTACCAGGACTTCGATGTATTTTCTTCAAATTTTAATGAGTTTGTCCTTGGGTCATGTTCCACATGTCCACTAAGTTTCATTGAAATTGATTCTGCAGTTTTTGCGTAATGTTGTTAACAATTAAAAAAAGAATAACAAAATATTTGCCATCTGTTTAATATTGCGATTATTTTATAAGTGTTGCGTACTTGTACTTTGATGTATTTTATCCAACATGTTACACATTCATCCTTGGGTTATACTCAATATGATTACTAATTTTGGTTAACATCGGTGCAGTAGTTTAAAGTTGCTAACAAAATAATAAATATACGACGGCAGGGGTGAATACATACCGTTAGCAAAATCGAAGTCAGTAACTGTGGTCTTACATCCAGGCCTTGGAGTTAGCAATTTCACCGGGTAAATATCTGCTGAAAAGCTGTTCATTTGAGCCAATCCCCGAAAGGGAATATTTTTAGAAAGGGTTTAATAATGATATTGAAAATAATAAAAAACATCTATCGACATATTAATAAGTACAGTATTACCATCAATTGAAGATAATCCAAAGTTATTTTGATACTTTGAAGGGTATTATAGAATGCATTATTATACAATCATGCATTATTAAGGAAAATCGTTGTCAATTGGGCAATGCCAGCCCAGTCGAGTAGAAGTTGGGTGAACTAGTTTTCAATAAACAAAATTTGACTATTACTCTTTTTTTTTTTTTAGATCATCATGCTAGTCTGATAATACTTAAAATTAATATTTTTATTATCTGACCTTCGAGAAGTTTTATTAAGCATCACCCTCTCACTTTCTACTCCTGCCATTGTTTCCTATTATGATTGCACTTACAAGGCATGCATACACACATACACTTAC
>NC_090729.1:170992000-170999500 GCF_036898095.1 Palaemon carinicauda | reverse complement strand
TCACATATTATGAAAGTGTATGAGAGGGTAATAAAAAAGAAAATAATGAACCATTTGGTTAAAAATAATTTGTTTAATATGGGTCAACACGGTTTCGTGCCTGGAAAAAGTACACAGACCCAACTGATAGCACACTATGAAAACATATACAAAAATATGATAAATGAAAAAGACACAGATGTGATCTATCTAGATTTTGCAAAAGCCTTTGACAAGGTAGACCATAACATATTGGAGAAAAAAATGAGAAAGCATAATATTGGGGGAAAGATAGGAAAATGGGTAAAAGAATTCCTGCAAAACAGAAAACACATAGTGGTTGCAAATGACGAGAAATCAGATGAAGCCCAGGTAATATCTGGTGTGCCACAAGGTACGGTATTAGCTGCACTGCTGTTTGTTATTATGATCTCAGACATAGACTGTGATGTTGAAAACTCCGTAGTGAGAAGTTTCGCCGATGACACAAGAATAAGTAGAGAAATTACTTGTGATGAAGATAGGAACTCACTACAAAGAGATCTAAACAAAATATATGAATGGGCGGAGATAAATAGGATGGTATTTAACTCCGATAAATTCGAATCAATAAATCATGGAAACAGAGAAGGAATGGTATATGCATACAAGGGACCTAATAATGAGACAATCACAAACAAGGAAGCAATTAAAGACCTTGGTGTAATGTTAAATAGGAATATGTTATGCAACGACCAAATAGCAACACTGTTGGCTAAATGTAAAGCAAAAATGGGAATGTTATTCAGACACTTTAAAACAAGGAAAGCTGAACACATGATTATGCTTTACAAAACTTATGTGCGTAGTACACTCGAGTACTGCAATGTGATATGGTACCCACACTACCAAAAGGATATTGCACAAATAGAGAGTGTACAAAGGTCCTATACTGCTAGAATAGAAGAAGTTAAGGACCTTGACTACTGGGAAAGACTGAAATTTTTAAAACTATACAGTCTAGAAAGGAGAAGAGAACGCTACATGATAATACAAGCATGGAAGCAAATAGAAGGAATTACTGAAAACATCATGGAGCTAATAATATCAGAAAGAGCAAGCCGAGGTAGATTAATAGTGCCAAAAAATATACCAGGTAAACTAAGAAAGGCGCACAGGACATTAATCCACTACGCACCAGCATCGATAATGCAGCGACTATTTAATGTGCTGCCAGCTCATCTAAGAAACATATCAGGAGTGAGCGTAGATGTGTTTAAGAATATGCTCGATAAATACCTAAGATGCATCCCAGACCATCCAAGACTGGAAGATGCAAAATACACCGGAAGATGCATTAGCAACTCTGGTGGATATACGAGGTGCCTCACACTGAGGGACCTGGGGGAACCCAAACAAAAAATAAGGCAAAAATAAGGCAATAAGGTAAGGTAAGGTAAGGCTCTCTCTCTCTCTCTCTCTCTCTCTCTCTCTCTCTCTCTCTCTCTCTCTCTCTCTCTAACCAATATTAAAGGTCTGTGTTTACAGGCAACAACACTATTGTGCATAATTTCAATCAGATGATCATTTTAACTTTTTGAAATCTTTTCCACTTCTTTAGAAGGATATCGATGCGTTAGTAGTGAATAAAGTCCGAACGTATAGAATATAGTTTTTATTGTAAAAAAAAAAAAAAAACTTTGACATCAAAAGTAAAGAATAAATTGATTTTCAAGTACAGCAGACAAATCCAGAAAATGGTTCTCACCACTAGGTAGGGAAAACATTGTTAAAAGAGATAATGGCGTCGGTAAACATTGCCGTTAATGTCCTGTTTGCGCCGCCGTTATCAAACATAACATCGATGATTACTACACTGAACGTCATTCCGATAGCTTATCACACTTTGCTTTTGAGTGACACCATAAGGGTGAAACAGACATTGAATTTTTTTTTTTTTTTTTTTTTTTTTTTTTTACAAGGCAAAATTCATGCAGAGTGAGTTTATAATATGCTAGTGTACCCGACCTGTCAAGAATGACGGCCAAATATTTAGATAGATATGCACATACACAAATTCGACCCTTCCCATCTCCTCCCCTTTCCTAATTACAACACGGCAGTTTCGGCAATTTGTTGGAGATTGTGGTTTCCGAGTGTACCTCTCGGGAGTACCCCCTTTCACCAGGGTATGAATACTTCCTCCCTCCCCACCCAAGGGACGGGGAGATATCGAGTAGTCATGCGTTTGGCTATGCCGCTCATTGTAACAGAAAAAAAAAACCATAAGAGAGATTACTCGAGTGCCATATGTGGATCATGGAGAGGGAGATGGTTTGGGCATTCTCTTCGCACTCCCCCAAGAGAGATTAGTTCACCAGACTTTCAACTAGGCTCCTCAAGGCACCACAAGAGTTGGAAGACCCAGACCTACTTGGCTAAGGACTATGAAGCGTGAAGTAGGAAATGACGAATGGAGAAGTATTGACTTAAAAGCTCAAGATAGAGAAGACTCGTGAAATCTAACTGAGGGGTTTCAACACGGCTACCAATGTAGGCGTACGAAGTGGCTATTTTTCTGCCTTAGTGAGTCTTCAACGAATAGGAAGTTAACAATTAATGTGGCAGAATCTGTTGCATCATTTTCCTTTTCTGGAATCTCATCTCGTGTTAGAAATCTCTTATATTCTTATATATATTTTCGTTTATGTTTTGGAGAATGAATGCTATCCACAATATCAGTATACGTTGCTATTCATTTGGCGTTTTCATAAGTACGCAATCCGATACATATTTTCAGCCTGAGAAAAGAAAATTGAGGGATGAAAAATAACGAGGCTGTGTATCCTTTGCAATGGACCGGATGACAGGTGAGCAAAGATTTATATTAGGATGAATAATCGAGATTGTTATTAATAAAGGCACATTGACAAGTCGATTGTATATTATTGAAGCCTTTTCCGAGGACCCTTGAGTTAATGATCAAACCTTTTCATATGGTGTCATAATTTTCATTTAAGAGAGAGAGAGAGAGAGAGAGAGAGAGAGAGAGAGAGAGAGAGAGAGAGAGAGAGAGAGAGAGAGAGAGCAGAGTTCTTTGGATAATGCAAGAATTATTTCCTTCCCTTCTAATGGAAAGGGGATATTCAGAACTAAGCAAATAGAAAACTACATTCTCTCTCTCTCTCTCTCTCTCTCTCTCTCTCTCTCTCTCTCTCTCTCTCTCTCTCTCTCTCTCTGTCTCATTGTTAAACTAGATAAATCACATATTGTACTTTATTGTAGTTTTTTTCTTTTTGTACTGCACTAGTCATGAAGCTTCTTGCATACTTTGATATATATATTTCAACCTCTTATACCCGTTTAAAGTAACAGAATTCTGTCTAGAATTATGAAGCCATCTTTTCATATTCCAAAACTTACCCGGCAAAGGATTCTCTCTTCTTATTAATTAAATGAAAATAGTAAAGCAGGGCAAAACTAAAGGGGTTGGGCTGATAAATGGTAATGGGAAGATAGCAAAATAATAGAATGCTTAGCCAAACAGAAAAACAAAATCATTATCACGAAGAACAACCAAACAGAAAATTAGAGAGTTACTTATGAAATTTCCTCATCTCATTTTTGTGGTTTTAGTTTTTTGCTAAAGAAGATGCTAATTTTTAATGGAAGACTTGAGGTCTTAATTACATTCCCAAGATGTCTGCGAAATAGGTCACAAGCTTAATTATGAAATGACATAACGTCATACTAGTACGGATGGAAATCTAATATAATCCACTAACAATTTTCTCTTATTTATTTGTGTCTTATGCTTCTTCATGACCCATTTTCATTCTAATTCAAGCCTCAATATGTCATCAGGATTATTCCATTTTTAACTATAGCTATCGTGTGGATCTTAAATATCCAAAGCGTGAAGCTTTGAGTAAATTAATTTTGTTGAGCGGCCACAAAGTAAATAATCTGAGATTGATGGCAAGTTGCTGAAGAAAATAAACTGGAGAGAGAAGCTGACTCTGCTTAATTGTTTGCACCTGACTAAGCCCAGATAGGTTAGATATGAAGGCATTCATTAATTCAGGCCGCATCTAAAAGAAAATACTAATTGCTGAGTCATGACAAGCGAGAGATGAATAGATAGAGTTCCGATATTCCCTCCTGTGGCTTTCAGGATTCAATGGAGCCCATTGCCGCATGAACTAAAATTTTTAGGACTTGGTAATATTTTCACTTGTTGTGTGCGTTTGTGTGTGTGTGTGTGTTTTTTTTTTTTTTTTTTTTTTCTCTCCAATGCAGAACGTTAACAGTAGTTAACTGTATGAGTCACACTCCAACTGTAACCTGTACATTTGATTTTAGTAGACTCAGTATCTGTCATGATTTCCAAAGTCTTACTATAGGATGCAGTTCAGATATCTAAGGTAATCTTTGTCATACCATTTCGGTGACGTCTTCTTCGGAACGGCCCATCTTACAGTATTTCTTTTTGGTCTCCATCAAGTTTTATAATGCTGTTTAGTGACACGTTCCTTAATAAGGCTTTATTGCTTACCCTCTACAGCTTATGTACAGTATATTAAAATTGGTTACGTTTATCTTAGGATTATGCGTATGTTGGAATTTTTTCGGGGGGTGGTGGGTGGGTGGGGGGGATAAGGCTTGGACTGTCTATCCTGTCATATGTTAATCATCTGTTAGCTTCGTCGGCAGATCAGTATTGTACAATAGGTAGTTTTGAGAATTTATCCGAATTTTTTTTTCAGAATTTGTTCATATAGGCGAATCAAAAAGTAATGGGAATGAGGAATTCAAGAAATGTTATAGTTTACATCATGGCTGTTGTTTCAATGGTAATAATATTATATATTCTAAGGGAAAGAAATGAATGAAGAGAACTCAAAATCTTTCTCTTTTCAAGTAATTTTTGGAATTCTGGTGCAACGTTAAATCCATTATTGAACTTCCTAGTAAAACGATTTACCGTAATCTTCAGTCGCAACAAAATCATTGACTATTTTATAAATTGCAAGTTGATTTAAAAAGGTTTCGTCAACATAATTCTCAGGTAATCAGTCTCTAATCACATCTAATCTCTAGAGAGTCAAGAGAAAAAAAAACTCAAATGGTGGAGTTGGTTGAAGATGTCGGAAATATTCTCTTACTAGTGTACGTGACCCGTCAATAATGACGGCTAAGTATTTAGGTAGATATGCATACACCCTCACACGCATCCTCATCTCACCAGGGTATGACTATCTCCTCTCCCCTGCATGAGGGAAGGGAATACATACATACATATATATATATATATATATATATATATATATATATATATATATATATATATATATAGCCAGACATTTGCTCTTTATCATACATGGGAGATTCTTACATTCTTCATTCAAAGACCTTTTTTTCTTTTCTTTTCTTTTTTTGGCGTATAAGATCCTTCGTGAATGGATATGGGCTAATTTGAAACCAAATAAAATAAAATATAATTTCCATAAAATGTTATACACTATCTTAAAGAATATGTCACGTTTCCAACTGTAAATTTCATACTTAAATCAAATCTTGCTTTTGGTCACCAAATAGCTCTTATTGTGATATTTCTTTGCGAGAAAGAATCAGTGAAGTGGAAATATGATCACCCTGAAGGGAACATAGTTTTACTCTTCAAAACTGGAATATCTTTGGTTGTCGCCGGTGGATAATCTCGAATGGAATTAATAGTGTCTGAATATATGTATATCTATGCCGTAATACCACTTGCTATTTATTTATGAAGAGACGCAGTTCTGTAACCCCTTGTGGATTTCCTGGATTTGAAACCTCTCGCAAAGCTGGAAACAGAGAATTTAACTTATGCACACGTAATGCATTTTACACATCAATGTGTTCATATATATGCATGTATGCATACATTAACACGCGCATTATATACATACATATCTATTCATATACATATATATATATATATATATATATATATATATATATATATATACTGTATATATACATATATAAATTTATATATACACACACATACACACACACACACACACATATATATATATATATATATATATATGTATGTATATATATATATATATATATATATGTATGTATATATATATATGTATGTATATATATATATATATATATATATATATATATATATATATATATATATATATAGTGTGTGTGTGTGTGTGTGTGTATGTATATGATGTAATGTCAGTATTTTATTTGGATAATGATTGTTTTCTGGAAGAGTATCCGTCTGTGGTTCCAGTAACGTGATGTGATCTTTGAACAACACAGTATTCGTTAACCTCTATGCACCTATTTAATCTGCTTTACAGAGCCGGTCATTGTAAAACTTTATCAGCTGACAAGTTCTTAAAATCGGCCATTATTTTCCGTGTCTGCACATTTGCATTTTAACTTGGTCATCATGTATAAGCCTTTAATTCCAGATCTCAATTCTTTTACATTCTTTTTTTATTCACGTAATCTGTCTGTGTTCCTCCTCTCCCGACCACAGCTAGATGATTCACTTTCCTTTATTTTGATTTGAAATTGCCTCTTTTAATTCTCGTGTCTAGCGTTGCCTATAGCTGGAAGTATTCATCTGATAAGGAGGTTGTATAAAGAATATCTATTTTATTCATTACTTTTGTTATTTTTCAAGTTTTACTAGTCCCACATTGTACTTGAAATTAACTGTCTTTTTTCGCTTTAATCATTCTTTTGGCAATAATCTATAAATCATGTTAAATTTCAGCTTAGTAAGAAAATCTTATCCACCCTCCTCTTGAATAAGTCTTTTAACTATTTCTTATAACTATTAATCCTAAAACCTATTATTAGTTATATTTCTTATTTTTTATATGCTCGTATTCAGCATAGTGAGATTAAGCATTCAAACATTTGTAAAGGTTTTCCACTCGGTGAATGTACTATTTATTGTTATCATGAACAAAGATTTAAGGAGAAGAAGAGGGAAATATAACTATCAGGAACAACGAAAATAAGGAATTTAACGGAATGTAAAAATGATAGACGCTAAAAGGCAATTACTTAAAAACATAATCTTTTAAACCCCAAAAGTGTTTAAAGAATGCTTCAGGTGGTTTTTTTTAAGAGAAAAAGTACAATTAAATGAAAACATTAAGATTTAGGTAAAAATGAAAACTTTATCAAAAGAAACATAAAGTAGTTGAAGCCGAGAAATTGCAAAACTATTCCCACGGCCTTTGACACAAGATCTTACTATCACAGCCTTTGGCCCAAGGTCTTGCTATCACCCTTTGACCAAAGATCTTACTTTCACAACCTTTGACCTAACATCATACTTTCACAGCCTTTGACCTAATATCTTACACACTGCCTTTGACCTAAGATCTTACTCTTACGGCCTTTGGCCTAAGATCACACTTTTACAGCCTTTAACCTAAGATCATACGTTCACAGCCTTTGACCTAATATCTTACACACTGCCTTTGACCTAAGATCTTACTCTTACGGCCTTTGACC
>NC_090729.1:170987000-170989500 GCF_036898095.1 Palaemon carinicauda | reverse complement strand
TTTTGCCATTTAGTTTTCAGAAGTCAATCAGCAGTTGTTTGTAGCAGTTTCAGTTGTTATTGTTATTATTTTTTGTATGTATGATTTAAGATAAATAGTAAGCTAGCAGTCAAACCCCTCAAATTTTGCAATGCGTGTTTGGTTCGTCATAAGTTTAAAATCTGGGTTTTTGTAAAGTCGTCAGGTTTCTTTTAACAATGTGTTTTTTCTGTTTTTTTTTACACCAACCAAATTAAATCTATTGGGAACAATCATCATCATCATATCGGGAACAATAACTGTTATTAATTACGATATGAAGAAATGACAAAGATGGAGCTTTTAACCTTGATTTATTTTCATAATTCTTAGGTGATTTGTCGATTTCTTTAGTACTGAATCTTACATCTTGTATAGAAAAATAAATCCTAGAGAAGTTTGTCATTTCCCGTTTCCCGCAATCCTTATTTTCATCACTTTTTTGTTGTGGACTGAAAGTAAATCTTATTAGTTCGTAAGCTGCTCTTTTCTGAAGGTTGGTTCTGAAAAAAATATGGCTGACAGGAAAATGGCTTACGATACAAACTAAGCTGATTATAGTAAGCAGACATGTTATTCCTTTTCCTTTCAACCTTGTGGGGTATATGACTTCGGATAAGATAGGTTTCGATGGTCATCGGTGCTTTGATAGCAGTTTAGAATACTTCATTCAGTCCTGACAAATGGCCGTCTAGTATTTGTTTTCTTTGTAATTTCGTATGGAAACGACCCATAGCTTTCGTACGTGAATTAAATTTTCCTTTACCTACACTCACTAAGTATTAATTTTCATGAAAATAAATTTCAAAGTCGGAAGAAAATTCAAAATGCGTAAGGATTTCCGTAAGATAAGATTTCCAATAAATAGTCATCCTGATGATAATTTTGAAAAAAAATTTTGGCTTTCTTGAAAGACTACAATATCATTCCAGTGGAAGAAATATAGTTTTCTGTTATGAAGAACGAAAAGCCTCAGGACTTATTAGACCCAATTATAACTTTCTTAGCTCTCTGTGTTGGTGAGCTAATATCGTCTCGAAGAAGATTTGACAACTGGTTTTTCTTAAATCTTTTGTCAACAAAGCGTTGAAAAGTTTTCTCCAAAAGCGCTTTTGAAAAGATAGGTTTGTTTTGGAATAGTTTTGTTGTTTCACTTGCTAGGCTATCACGCAATTGTTGCAAGGAAGGACTTTTGACTCACGGAAAACAGAATGATTTAGGATTCTCATCTTCTGGGCATTACGCAAAATATCAGTTTGTGTATCTATATCTTTGTCACTTCATAAAAACATTGACATGAAATGAGCTTATAGAGGGACAAGATTTGTCTGTATAATTAATAAATAAAATTTTGCTTGTTGTCGCGAACGAGGTGAGTGACCTTATATAAAATGCCAAATTTTTTTTTGAGGATATCTCACCTATCCCGTATCCCAGTCATTTCCTAACCATAGATTTCGGAGCGAATCTGGTTTTTTTTTTTTTGGGGGGGGGGGTTGGGGGGTGGGAAGCAGCTGATATTTTCGGCGACGGAGTCAGTAACTCGTATACTAATAAATACATTTAAATGAAACTTTGAAGGATTATCTATATATATATATATATATATATATATATATATATATATATATATATATATATATATGTGTGTGTGTGTGTGTGTGTGTGTATAAGCTTTGTTCTTGCCAATTTTCCTGTTCATACCTGCTATAAGCATGCCCTTTTTCCAATGCGGTTGCAAATAAAAGAAACTATTTAGGGCTAGATATTAGTTATTCCTCGTAGAGAAAAGTAGTTAAATTTCTTCCACAGAGTAGCCCTGGCCATTTTCCACATATCTATCTCGAAGCCTAATTTATATGACATTTCTTAATAATCTACGCTTCAATATATCACCGCTGTTCTTTGGATTTTTCTGTGTTCTTCTCTGCACTGTTCTATTTTTGGTGTACGTTTTATTATTTATCAAGGATTTATATTTGTTCCTTGCAATACTTGATTTCTATCTCTAAATATATATTCATCATTCGTCACAAAGATTTTCAGCGATCTTGTGTTGGATATATTTCATGAATCCGAGATTTTGTTTTTTCAAGTTAATGTATTCTTGTCCATAACTACAGTAAGAAGTATTTTTATATTCCTTGATACCGGATCAAATTCGCCCACACCCTCAATGTTTTTACTGATTCATCTCAGGATTGATTTTTTTATATTTCATATATTGCTTTGATGAACTATTTTTACTTTTTTGGCCAATTGTGCTGTCGTATTCATCCGGATAAATTGATGGTATTTTGTAAGAACGTCCTGATTTTTGTAGTCTTCTCAGGATAAAATAATCTTATGTTTCCTTTCGGTGCAAGTATATATATATATATATATATATATATATATATATATATATATATATATATATATATATATATATATGTAATTTGTTCATATGTATTTATGTACTATATATATATATATATATATA
>NC_090729.1:170977000-170982000 GCF_036898095.1 Palaemon carinicauda | reverse complement strand
TTCAGAACTGGGAACATGGGACTTCCAGATGTACTGTAGTGATATCCCTGGCCCCACCTCCAACCCCAACCCCCACCAACAAAAACATAAAAAGTCCGCCACGACGAAATTAGTGCCAAGAATTCCACTTGTTTCTAAATTGGTTGATTTGAATTTTGAATCTCACTGCTGACGTTAATACCTCCGCCAACGAAGTTGGAAGGCGGTTATGTTTTACCCCCTGTTTGTGTATTTGTTTGTGAACAGCTTCCTGGCCACAATTTTAATCGTAGAGTAATTAAACTTTCAGGGATTAACTGTTATGTAAAAAGCTGGAGATTATTAAATTTTTTGAAGGTCAAGATCAATGGTCAACGTCACAGTCAAGCAAAATGTCAAATTCACGTAATTAGCCATAAGTTTGAACATCGTTGTCACAGAGACTTCAAACTTTATTCATATTTGAGTGTATGAAAATCCACTTCAATTAATACATGTTACGGTCAAAGGTCAAGGTCAAAGTCGAGCTTAAGGTCAAGAAATAAGCTGCCGCGGCGGAGGTCTGCTCTCTACTCAGTGTCCCTCTGGTTTTCATTTGGAATACCATCATTAGTTGTCAGTTACTCCCTATTTTATTGATTAATTAATTTATTTGTTGAGAAATATCCAGGAAATTGTGCAACGAAAAATCAAGTATATTGTTTCCTTGATGGTAGATTTAGAGCTGTTGGATTACCTATAACTATTACCCCCTGCACGTTACGATAATCTTTGATGGAATTAAAGTCTTGGGTCCTTTTTAAAGATCTCGTGTTACCAATTTTATGTCTTATATTCAAGAAAATAGATCAAAACAACATTTCCCATTTTATGTCATTTATTTAAGAAAATAATCAATATTAGTTTTTTGAAACGTAAAATCATCAAAATTAGATAGGATGAGCTGATCACCAGTTTTATTGTAATTAACTAATTCCTGATTGTTAATTGTAGACCCGTGTTAATTAGATAATGTTAGTATATCGTAAGTCTTCTGTTGACATGGATCAGAAGTAACTCAAATATTAACTAGAAATAAAAGAAAATTCTTTTTTTTACTAAGCTATAATTGGAGCCAAAAGAAATAGATTGATTCTCCTGGATGAACCCATAAAATGCATTCCAGTCAATCATTTTGGAGATTATTCTTACAAAATGGATTATAAATTTCTTTTTGAAAATATACTTGTTTATATTTTGAACTTTACATCTCTGCTGAAAGTGATGCTGATTTTGACCTAAGGACTTGATATCTTATTTTTATTCCTAAGATGCTAGCGAAGTCGGCTACGAGTTTTATGGTAGGAAAGTGTTGCCAGTGCAGCTCGAAGCAATCTATATCCAGCCCAAGGTCTAGAGTAAAGACCTTGGGCTAATAGACCTTGATCCAACCCATGTCTCATAAAGTTTATTTTCGAACTCTCCAAAATGCTCCATCTAACTCCGGCTTGCGCCCTCTTCATTACAAAATCATTCGGATTTTTAGTATCTGTTGAATGGAGACTTTTCAAGAGGTTATCTTTTCATCCCTGAGATGGAACATACTAGATTTTATGAACGGGAATGGTTGTGAAATTATTTTATGTGAGATTGATCTAAGGTTTTTGGAAGTATTAAGATTGATTCTTTTCACCTGACTTTACCCAGGTCGATTATAGTCACGTAAAAGTAGTTCAATCGGTGAGTGGGATCTTTAAAAATCGAAATGTTTGTGAAGTAAAAGAAATTCATAGTAATAATGGCTGTAATTGATTTTTGGAAATTTGAATGTTACCAGCTCCTCCACTCCACTTACTCTTGAGACTCGATGTGACCCTATCACTCAACCTGAAAATATAGTCTTGGACATTTCATTAACAAATACTTTCCTTATAAATTTGGAGCATCAATCTTACCTAGAACTACCCTCTTTTACCGGGGCTTAAGATTGCTAGTAGTATGTGGTTTCACACTAGATTTCAGTTCCACAAGGGAGATAATTTCCCTGAGATGTTTATCTCAGTTGACTCTGCTTACCTAAAGATTTTACTCTTAACAATTAATGTTGTTAGTTGTGATGCAAAACTCTTGATCCTACAATGTAATATAACTTTGTACAGTTGGCTCCATTAATTCCGGAACACTTCACGGAAAGATAAAGAGTCGTTTGTGTACCGGAATTAATGAAGCCAACTGTACCATCTACAATGTAGATTTGTATCATGTTTTGTAACACTGCTTCGATGAGCTTTTTAAACCAAACTTTGAAAGTAATTGCAATTTGCATGTTTATTTAGTATATTGTTTTTATCTCAAACTGTGACCTTTACAAGCAGGATTTTCCCCAGTTTACTGAATAACTCTTAGGTTTTCATTCATTGCAAGTTTTATATGGACCTTGCATCCCAGTATCAGAAATCTTCCTCGCCATTATTCAGAAACGTCGAATCCTAAACTTATTCCGTAAGCGGTTAATGTCATTAATGCACTGTCAGAATGATTGAAAGTTAGTTTTTTTTTTTTTTTTTTCTTTTTTTTTTTTTTTGGACCCCTACCTGCACGTTTTTTTTAGCCTTTTACTCAATCACCATTTCCCCCTCCCCACCTTTTAGATGTCCACCCTCTTAACTTGTACGCCATAGTGTAAAAGTTAGTTTACGAGCTTATTATAAGAGTAGTAACTCTTGCCTTAAGTTTTGAATGTCTTCTAGCAAAACTATCTAATGCTTAAGGTAATTTAAGTAGAAATCTGTTTCGCGGTTTTGTCTGACCTTTTGGAAGAGCCTGGTTACATGTGATACACTTTTTTAATTTTCAGAATTCACTGAACTCTTGTAACAAAGTTTGTGTAATTGCCTTTGACTTTCGAGGTCTTTGTTATCAAAATAAGTAAGTTAGAGTCAGGTTGTGTTCATTAGCATTATTATCTAATTTGTCACAGATCCCAGAGTAGTTATTGATAGCCACTTTAATTACCAAAGGAATATAATGTCTAGTATTCCTTAGGGTTTAGTTAATTATCAGGTTACGTATATATGTGATGCATATCTACTTTGCGCTGACCCCGTACATGGTCTTGCCGCTGAAACTCTTAAAGAAGATTTAGTTTGTTAGTACTTGATGCAATCTAAAGGAGATGAAGTAAAACTCTTTAACAGATTTAAGGAATGAATGCAAGTAGGTTTAACACAGAATATTCCACCCAACAAGATCTTTTCTTTAACGTCTCATTACCTATTTGCGATTCTTTTGATAAAGATTAGGCTTTGGTCTAAGTAGAAGTACTTAAACTTAGATACACAAATTTGAGTAATTGTAAATTTGTATTTATGATTTTAAGTGGAATTAAAAAAATAAATAAAGTCATTAAACTCTACTTGGGCACAAAAACAGGTACTTCCGAATACTGATCTGTTATTTAGAGATTTAATTTACTCACTGTAATTAAGTTTACATTACAGTAATAAATACGCTTAATTGCTGCTAGTCGTATCTAGCAACTGCAATAAATTCAAATAAATTTGCAAGAGGCACCAGCTTTGTTTGTAACTGACACCTCAGTACAATCATTTACAACACTAGCAATACGCTATGGGAGTTTCTAGGTATTTTGATATAAGACCAGTTTAAATTACCAGAGGATGCTACTGGAATTTCAACCTAGTGTTTTGTCAGTGAAACGATAACATGTCCTGTTCTTAAAGTGCTTCTCCAAACTCGCGCAACTATGAGCTACTTCCTTATTGGGGCATCTTTTTAAGGCAATCTAGGCCAGGATTAATTGCCAAGACTATAACTGCATAAAAACATTTCTCCATTTTAGCATGAACATAGTGTCAATTCCCATATGCTTTTTCGTAAGATCATTCTCTCCTATCTTGAAATAAACATGTCAGCATGTTGATAAATCCCCTGTCGACTTCAGTGCTGGGCAAGTTTTCAGTACTTGGGCTTATAAATGTACGTGCAGTTTACTTGGATGCCAATAGGTGCACTTATGTACTGCCATTTCTACCTGAACCTAAGTATGGGTAAACTTACGTCTCATAAAAAAGAAAAAAATCGTATGAGTTTCAGTTTAAAATTGAATTCGTCAAAAATCTAACGTTTCAAATAAAAAATGTATTGCTTCTATTTTGAGTATTCTCTGTTATTTGTATTCCATAATGTGTCTTACTCCCGTATTTCCCTCATCCATACTAGACTTGAAGGTTTCTGCCCCTCCATATTGAAGTTGAAGCTAGGGAGAACGGAAAATTCTGTTTTGAATCCCTACGAAGAGTTAATAGATAAAAGAACCTCAAGATATTCCCGAAAAAAAAAAAAAAGAAAAAAAATTCTGAAATCTGAACCAGCAAAGTCAGTAACCTTACTACAGATGCAAGGGAGCTTATTCGGCATAGCTATCTTAGTTCATAACAAAAATATAGAAGAAGAATTACGTCATAATTCTTCCAGAAAATAGGTCTGTAATTACAATGAACTCTCTCATCGGAGGAAGTTGATAAAAGACTAATCTGTGTCTAATTATTTATCCAATTAGTTTTTCTTGTCTTCGAATGTGTGTTGGATGTTTTGAAATGAGAATGAAGATGGGCATGTCAGTAATATGTCTTTTATCATTTTAAAGACAGTCACATATTTCATTTCAAAATTATCTATGCAGTCATATCTTGTATGTTATTCGCCAAGTGGATTTCGCTAAGATACTCCTTTGAGAAATGGAGTCATGAAAATCAAAATATATTCAGCCGGAAGAGGGATATTGTATTTTCTCTTCAGAATAGTAATGTCTTTGGCCTTTGCATGAGCATAATCTCAAAGGAATTAACTTCCAGTTTATATGCATATCCAATGCGTAATAACCATTGTTATTTATGAAGGGAGACAGCTCTTTAACCCCCTGGTGAATTATCCTGGAGTCGAACCCATTCGCATATTTGGAAACCGAATGTGATATGCCCATCCGCACTACATTTACACAGTCACACGCACAAAAACAC
>NC_090729.1:170969500-170972000 GCF_036898095.1 Palaemon carinicauda | reverse complement strand
GGAGTTAGTACTTTCATCCACTCAGGACATTATCAAACTCAGCAATGAGAATACATATACAAAGACATCGTATTTATACAACCCCTACTATTATTGAGCTCATTTGTTTGTGCATTAAAAAGTGTAAATTTAGTTTTAATGGAGATTTCTATGAACAGGTTTTTGGTATGGCTATGGGTAATCCTTTGTCCTCCACTTTTATCCAACATATATATGGAATTTTTTGAATCTAGATTAATCCCTTCAGTGTGGTCTTCCCAAATTGTGTGGTATCGATATGTTGATGATGTTCTAGGTATTTTAGAAGAAAATTTTAATCTTGAGGGTTTTGTTTCAATCATTAATTCATTAGTACCATCAATAAAATTCACTATAGAAAATGAAGAAAATAACCGTATCCCATTTTTAGACGTTTTAATAGGTTAGGAGAAACAGATAAATTTAAGTTTTCCATATATAGAAAGCCTACGAATCATTTTCTCATATGTACATTTTTACTCCGGTCACTCTAAAAATATTAAGCATTCAGTTTTTTCCTCCATGTACCTTAGGGCATTGAGAATTTGTAGCCCAGATTACATTGAGGAGGAGTTCACTAAAATAGAAAAAATTGCTACAGATCTTTGTTATCCTAAATATTTCTTAGAAAAATATATCGAATAAGGCTAAGAAAACATTTTATAGTGTCCAACTAGAGAGAAAGGAAACAATTAATAATATGCTTTGTTTGCCATTTCATGTTTGTTTTCTAGATGTTATACCCCTTTTGAAAAAACTAGATATTGCTGTAGTGTTTAAATTTAATTGTACTTTAAAAAACATGTTAATTAAGAATAGTTCTGGAAATGATAATAATGTAATATATAGCATTCCTTGTTCAGAGTGTAACCTATTTTATGTTGGTCAAACATCAAAAAGTATATACCAGTCAGATTAAAAACAACATCAGGTGGCCGTCTCCAGGGGGTTCTCTTAATAATGCCTTGGCCTCGCCACTGGTTAGGGTCAAGTCACAGAATTGGCTGGTCAAAGACGGAAAAAGTAATCCATGTAAATGACTATTTCCAAAGGAATATTGTTGAATCATTTTTAATCTCCTGTACTCAAGGTAGAAATTTGAATCTAAGTCCAGGTCTGTTTTCCGTTAATCCAGTATTATCCTTTTATCTAAAATCTGACTTTCTCCGGAATTATTAAGAAACTGACAGCTGTTGGATCCCCTTCTCCTGTATAAATACGATGTCTTTGTATATGTATTCTCATTGCTGAGTTTGATAATGTCCTGAGTGGAATGAAAGTACTAACTCCAATCAAGTCTTTTTCATTTTTCCTTTCGTGGCTATAATACATATATATAATATTATATATATATAATATATATATATATATATATATATATGCATATATATATGTATATATATATATATATATATCTTATCTATCTATATATATATACATATATATATATATATATATATATATATATATATATATATATTTATATATATATTTCAATCTACTTCCATGTTTTTATTTTACTCTCTACTTAAATAATAATAATGATAATTCCAATAACAATATTAACACATTTTATGCTTAAACATTCAAACATTTTCACAGTTATTCAAACAAGACTAAAAGATAACAATAAATTCAAATGGGAAAATGGTATATCCTATAAAAGTAGTAATCCCCATTATATTGTGTATGAGCCACCAGAGGATTGAAAAAGGGATTTCACGGATGCTTTGGTTGATCGACGAAAGATGGAAAATCTCCTCTATATGATAAAGAACAAGTGTTCGGTTTAGGTATACTACCGTATACTGTATGTATATATATATATATATATATATATATATATATAATATATATATATATAATATATATAGTATATATATACATGTATATATATATGTGTGTGTATATATATATATATCGTCATTCCCAGGTGTCCCCCCTCCCTATGTTAGTGGGAAGAAGGAGTAGTTATGCCCTAGGGAAAAGGGAGGTGCATGTCATTTTTAAGTCATTTTTGACTGGTGGCGTACACAAGTCTATTAATAAAAACGCGTAGAAATAATAATTAAACCATAATCACTAGCTGAAAGATCGTGTAATTAGTTAGATAAATAGGCTATCCAACAATTGAAGATAATAAAAGAGTAAACTATCCCTCGGCGGCGACCTAAGGTCTTTTAGGTGACGTCCCAGAAAGATTTGACTCAAAGTCGGTCGAGCACCTTGTTAAAGGGGATTGGAAGCAAGAGAGAAAGGGAATTCCTTTCCCCTCTATTTAATCCTCGGTTTTTCTTGCTATTCCGTCGTCAGCCACTTTCTCCAGTGTATGCCAGTATCCTTCGCCAGTAGAAATTATTTTATTACTAATTATTTCTGTTATTACTTAATTGTTTTATGTACATTTTTATTTCATTTTGATGTTCTGAGATTAGGAAGAAAACAGAGAGAATAGATTTAAAGAGAGAAAAAATCCTAGAAA
>NC_090729.1:170944500-170949500 GCF_036898095.1 Palaemon carinicauda | reverse complement strand
TCACAAGGATAGCGAGGTTGCAGCACCCAAAGGAACTAACGATTTGAACGGGATTCGAACCCCAGTCTGGGATTCACCAGTCAGGGACGTTACCACATCGGTATTTGTTTACAAACCGTAAACAATTGGGTACTTGGCATTACAGTGGCATTTGAGAAGCTACATAGGATAAGAGCTTTCTTGGGCTATAAAATTGACGGCAAATATTATACCTCGTCAAGTTTTCATAACTATGAACGAGCAATTCGTAACAGTTGTGATAATATTTTTACTATAAGCAAGAGCATAGGCTGCTTATTTTCATTTTTGTCAGTGGTTCTACAGGAAAATATACCAACTCGGATACAAAATTCGATATAGTACTGATTTTATTTTACCACAAAAATAAGAATATTCTGCACACTTCCATTTTTACCATGAGGAGAATATGAAGATCTCTGCGAGGACAAATCAATTCCAATAGACTTTATAAGCTATTAAGAGCTGACTTCCATTGTACAGTTGGCTTCATTAATTCCGGTACACTGACGTCACCTTAGCTTCCCGTGAAGTGTACCGGAATTAATGAAGCCAACTGTACTATGCACACCTACATATAAACTGGCAGCTCTAGCTATTACTTTTTTTTATCGAGATAAATTAATTTTTAATAATAGGAAAGACTGAGAGTATTGTTGGATTCATTAAACCAGACCTTCCTCTTCTAAAAGAGAACTAGCTTGAGAAAACGTTGAAGAAGAAACCATGAGAGTCGTGAAACAACCATAGGTCAGAATAAAAGAAATATTCACGAAAGGCACCAATGCCAGCAAACAAAGCTTCCAACAGGTAAACAATCATACGACACAAGACGCGAATGGGAAAAAGAAAAACGATTTGCTAAAAACAAAATATTGACCGGTCCGTCTAAAGTTTGAAAGGGAAAAGCAATTCCGAGCAATTTTGCATCTTGTTTATAGTTTATATTGGTTTTAAGAAGCTGGACATTTTAGATGGGATAATTATGCTAATTTTGGTAATTTTTGAAATGGTTGTTAGTGTTGCATGAAATCGTATCCTTTTGTTAGGGATAAAGGGAAGATATATATATATGTATATATATATATATATATATATATATATATTATATATATATATATACATATATATATATATATATATATATATATATATATATATATATATATATATATATATATATACATTTTATATATTTTTATCATCATCATCATCATCATTATCTCCTCCTACGCCTTTTGTCGTAACGGGCCTCAGTTAGATTTCGCCAGTCGTTTCTATCTTGTGTTTTTAAATCAATACTTCTCCAGTCATATTCTCCGACTTCACGTTTCTTAGTCCTCAGCCATGTAGTCCTGTGTCTTCCAACTCTTCCAGTGCCTTGTAGAATCCAGTTGAGTTTGGTGAACTAATCTCTCTTGGAGAGGGCGAAGAGCACGCCCAAACCATCTTGTACCAACCGTGTGTCACACAATTGTACATAATTATTTAGTATATATTATGCTTGTATCTGCGCTCTTCCCTCGCACTAAAAAGAACCTGAATGATCATGTCTCCGTTTTGCTCTGTAACATTGTCTGTCTTTCGAACAGGTCATGTCCTGTTGCCTTGAGGTTTTGTATATAAAGAAGAGTGTTCCTTAATAAACAACTCAGTTGATTGCATCCTGCCTTTCAGTTCACAACCCTCACTCGGCACCGTCACATTGGTGACCCCGGAAGTCAACTCGCTCCACTGCCTTCCACCCCCACCTCCCTCGCCCCTCCGTCGTTGGTACTATGCCGGACTTTTCTACAGCAGTTGGCGCTGCGGCCGCCGCATTGAAACTTTCACCGTTCGCCAGCGGAGAGGCGTTTGCTTGGTTTCAGCGCGCAGAAGTCCAGTTTCGTATTAGGGGCGTGACTCGCTCAACCACCAAAGCGGATTATGTTCTCGCGGCGATAGTCGAGGACACCTTCCCAGAAATATCCGACTGGCTTTGTGAACAAGGAGACAGCCCAATAGCGTATGACGCCCTCAAAACATACCTTCTGCAGCAGTACTTGCTGTCGCCAGCCGCCCGTATAGCAAAGCTTTTTCAGCTCTCGCAACAACCGTTGGGGGACCAAAGAGCTTCGCTTGCCCTCAGGGAAATGACCAGTATCGCTCGCCTTCAACCTGCCGCAGACGGTTCTCCTCGTGAGGTGAACCTACTTCATGCCCTTTGGATACGCCGTTTACCAGAACCTGTATGCGCTGCCATACCCGATGTCGATAGTTTACCCATAAAGGACTTGATGACCAAAGCCGACGCCCTTATGGACAGCCACTTCAAGACCTCCATCAACGCCTCCACCCCTGACAACGAGGATGCCTATTCAACGTCAACCGAAGCTGACATGAATGCCGTAGGACATACACGCCTACCCCGTGACGTGCCGAAGCGGCGACAAAGCCGCCCACCACCCACCAATCGCTCGCCGCCCCAACGAACAACTTTTACAGCCACTTACTACCCTCCCATCCGCCGCAGTTTTGCTACTACCACTTCAGATTCGGGGCAACCGCGAAGAAATGTGCCAAGGATTGTCAGTGGCCAAAAAACGTGTAAGTAGGCCATCGCTTGTGGCGGCGGCCTCCCATGTTTCTAATCTTTTCTTTTTACAGGATGCAGGAACGGGCGTGCGATTTTTTGGTAGACACGGGTGCTTGTCGTTCTCTTTTGCCAAGGAAACTCTTCAAGGCACGACGTAGTCTGTCTACATCTGCCGACGTCCGCTTGGTAGCTGCCAACGGATCTGCGATACCCACCTACGGTTACGAGAACCTCACATTATCGTTCGGAAATGGTAAATTCAATTGGAAGTTTCTCGTTGCTGACGTCACAATGCCAATCCTCGGTGTGGATTTCCTCTCTCATTTCTACCTTCTGGTCGATGTCGCCCACCGACGATTGGTCAACGCAGACTCATACTTGTCGACACCTCTTCAACCCGCCCCCTCTAACCTCGCTCTCCACATCAGCGCACCCACGGATGCCTATGCCCCACCTCCTCACGTCGTACCCGGAAGTTTTCCGTCTAGAACTTCGCCAAACGCCCACGGTTCTTGCCAAGCACGGTATTTATCACCATATCAAGACGACGGGACCCCCAGTGTTCGCAAAATTCAGACGTCTGGCACCGGAACGATTGGCAGCCGCCAAACAGATGTTCGCCGAAATGGAGAAAATGGGCCTTTGCCAAAAGGCCTCCAGCCCATGGTCGTCACCCTTACACATCGTTCTGAAGAAAGACGGGTCCCTCCGTCCGTACGCGGATTACAGGCACCTGAACATGCAAACAGAACCGGATCACTACCCCCCCTCCCAAACATTGCCGACGTGACCTCCTACCTGCACAAAGCGAAGGTTTTCTCTACGCTCGACCTCCTGAAGGGGTATTATCAGGTGCCTATGAACCCAGAAGACATCCCCAAGACCGCCATCACCACTCCGTTTGGTACATACACCTTCAATTACTCCTGTTTTGGCCTTCGTAATGCTGGGGCAACGTTTCAACGTCTCATGGATGGCATCTTAGGGGACCTCCCTTTCTGTGTATGTTATGTGGACGACATACTTGTGTTCTCCTCCTCAAAAAAGGAACACCTCCATCACCTGCGCATCGTGCTCGACCACCTGCAACAAAACGGCCTTGTAGTCCGGTATGACAAGTGTACCTTTGGCGCCAACGAAGTGTCGTTCTTAGGGCACCGTATCACTCCTGAAGGAGTCCATCCCCTCCCTGAGAAGGTAGCAGCAGTTCAGAACTTCCCCGCGCCTTCGACCGTCAAAGCTCTGCAGGAATTCTTGGGCATGATCAACTATTATCACCGTTTTCTGCCAGCCATTGCCGCCACTCTTGCTCCCCTCTACGCCTCCCTCAAGGGCAAGCCAAAGGACCTGAAGTGGGGTCCCCTTCAAGAAGCGACCTTCTGCAATGCAAAGAAGGCCCTATCAACTGCTGCGGCTCTCACTTTTCCTATCCCACACGCCCCTCTCCTTCTCTCCACCGATGCCAGCGACGTCGCTATTGGTGCAGTACTCGAGCAGGTGGTCAAAGGCTCGCCCCGCCCATTGGCCTTCTTCAGCAGAAAACTGTCCAAGGCAGAATCGTGTTATTCTACCTTCGATCGAGAATTGCTGGCGGTGCACTTGGCTGTCCGTCACTTTCGCCATTTCTTAGAAGGTACGCCCTTCGTCATTCGCACAGACCACATGCCTCTGGTGCACGCCTTCACTCGACAGTCTGACGCCTGGTCCGCCTGTCAACGCCGACATCTCTCCGCTGTGGCTGAATACAATTGCACCCTCCAATACGTCCCTGGGAAAATGAATCCCATTGCCGATGCCCTGTCAAGAAAACACGTTGGCTGCCGTTCAACTGGGATTGGATTACAACGCCCTGGCTGAAGCCCAACGACAGGATCCAGAGTATCAAGCTTGTAGGACATCCTGCACGTCCCCTCCGTTGGGAAGATTTTCCCCTCGAAGACTCCAACACCACCCTCCTCTCTGTGACGTCAGTACTGGTAGACCGCGACCTTGGATTCCTGCTCCCATGCGCCGACAGGTGTTTGATCTCATCCACGGCCTTTCACATCCCTCGTGCCGTTCTACTGCACAGCTGCTGAAGGCAAAGTTCATTTGGCACGGCATTTCTAAGGATGCTAAGGATTGGGTCCGTGCCTGTACTTCTTGCCAAACTTCCAAAGTACATCGACACACGGATTCAGGAGTGGGCACCTTTCCTCAACCTCAGCGTCGTTTCGCACACATTCACGTCGACGTTGTAGGCCCCCTACCCACATCACAAGGGCATCGTTACCTGTTTACCGTCATCGACCGCTCCACTCGTTGGCCTGAAGCCATTCCCATGGAAACTGCAACGTCCACCTCATGTACATCTGCCTTACTCTCTGGATGGATTTCAAGATTCGGTATCCCTGAGCATATTACTTCT
>NC_090729.1:170932000-170939500 GCF_036898095.1 Palaemon carinicauda | reverse complement strand
TTTGTTTTGAGTATTGTTCTCCTGTCTGGTCTTCAGCTGCTGATTCTCAGGAAACTTACGGTCTATTAAAACTATTATTCCAGATCTTGATATTAATTTATGGCACCGTCGGTTTTAGTTCATTATGCATGTTGCATAAGATTTTTTATGATTCTGACCATCCTTTACATTCAGATCTTCCCGGACAGTTCCATTCTGTTTGTAATACTAGGCATGCAGTTAATTCTGGTAGTCAGGCCTTCTCTATCATGAGGCTCAATACTACAGAGTATCATAGAAGTTTAATTCCAAGTTCAAACTTGCAGTAAATGTTTTTATGGTAAACAGGCTGATATGAGCCTTTTTTATATTTTATATGTGAAATATGTTTAAATGGTTGTTATTATTTTTAACATTTTTTATTTTGATTTTTCTTTACTTCCTTATCGTTTAGTTTTTTCTTTATTTCCTTTCCTCACCGGGCTATTTTTCCCTCATGGGACTCCTTGGACTTTTAGCATCTTGCTTTTCCAACTAGGGTGTAGCTTAGCGTGTAATAATAATAATAATAATAATAATAATATAGAAACATTTTAGCATTGAGTCATAGCCCGAATAGAGACTGGCCTTAGACAAAATTAACACAAGCAGCCACATTCATTTCATAATAACTGAATCGTAGATAAACTTTTTTTTTTTCAGTATAACTTTTACAACATTAGGCACTTTCGTTTCAACACAGGTTGACTCAACAACAGCACATTGAGTCCTACAAACAGGGGTATCGCTGTCCTATCTTGCACGCACTCTTGTACTTCATGGATATCTCGGTTATCCTTTTTTAGGAGTCTTTTTTTTTCCTCATCTACCAAACATGTTTTAGGTTTTAAATCCTCCAGACAATTTAGTATAACACTTTTCCCACTAAAACTATTTTGTGCATTCTCTCCTTTTGATCGAAGACTCCTAAAATGCTTTCAAGCTGACCTTTTCACCTTATCGCCAGCTGTCTCATTCTATCAATGGCCGTGGAAATTTCAAATTCAGCTCGAAAGCTCTTAGCATCTGCAATTGACTTCCATAAAGGAGATGGGGTTCAACAATCTTCATACATTCTGACCATGGCTTTCACAGACAATTCAAATTTCTTTTGCACACATCCTGCTATCTTTCTAGCTTTGCCTATTCTTTGCTGCATCCTTCCTCTCATCTTACCATCATCGGGTTTGTTTACTCCAAGAGGCCCATATAAATCAACAGTCATATTAACATTTATACCCAGTCTTGCTGGTTTACGTTTATCTTCATTACCTTATCCCTGCACATATTTATTCTTTACTTTGTTCCCCTGAAACCACTCCCAAAGATCTGTCCAGATTTTAGTTTCTCTTTACTGTCTCCGAAAAGCACAGAATTATTACAAAATATTATTCTATCTATATCCCAATCACAATTAATGTTCTTATCTTAGAACTTCACATATACATCCACTGTTCTTTCTCTGAAATTTCGCATCACTCCATATATAAAGACTAAGGCTTAACACCATTTTCTCAGCCCCCTTTTTTACCAAACAAGTCACTCTCTGGCTTTCTTACCAAACACACTTCACTTCCACCACAAATCTTGTTTGCACTCAACAACCTATCATCTATAAACATACATGCTCAACTCCCTCCACATTGTCTCTCTATCTATTATCTCATGAGTTTTTTTTCCTTTATCTTTGTTATCCATGATAAAGTTCTTAATTAACTCTCTATGGTTCGTTATAAACGCTTGATCCTCGCACTCTCTACGTTTACTAAATCCTCTTCCACACCATACATCTCAACTCCCTCAACATTGCCTCTATCCATTCTCTCATAAGCTCTTCTTGATCCCTGTATTACACATCAAAGTTTTAATGGACACTACTCTCCGTAACAAACACCTGATCCACACACATACTACTTTTTTTTAAACCTCTTACACTGCACTATGTAGCCGGTATCTCTTTAGAAAGAATGGTGGAAAAAGAGTAGTCTTTTGGTTTCTCACCGTCTCTAAGAGGTAAGGTTGCTATTTAGTAACATGCCCTATCTTTCTTGACCGAAACAAACACTGGTGCCTAGTTATAGATCGATTTATTGGTGAGTGATAGGCTGGAATACTGACCTGACAATCGTGGGTCGAGGGCTGTACCACTCGTCTATGCCTAAGCGATTGTACTAAGCGAGAGGGTTTCAAATCTTACGTGCTTAGAGCTTACGTTAAACGTATTCATGCACAGCAATAATTGTCTTTGCCGTAGACTTGTATTATTATATATATCTATATAACACACACACACACACACACACACACACACATATATATATATATATATATATGCTTTTGGATCAGAGCCTCTCTCTAATGCAATTAACATTAAAACCGATTGCCTTAGTGACGCCAATGTGTTTCCTACAGGAACCCTCGTATTTTCTCAAGTTTTCAGATGTAAGCCTTTGGTTAAGAAATTATGATTTTTCTCATTATTCTTTTATCTAGTGATTATTGGTTAACATAATTTTACAATTGCTATTATATAAGAGCTTCTACAAATAGTATGATTAATTATTTTGAAATTATATTTTATAGGAAATTTAACAATTCTAAAAATAAAAAAAAATTAAAGGTAAAATTTTACAAAATATTCAGAGATCGTTAGATAATAAAGAGGAAAATGGCTGAACATATATTAATATAGGCTACATATACTGTACATATAATAATATAGGCTACATATACTGTACATACGTTCCCGTACATATAGACACGCTGGGACCTGAGCCACCACGGAGATTATCCATATCGCTTTCTCTATGAGGGAGGCGTATAATTAGAATGCTCGGAGAAAATACGAGGATTCCTGTAGGAAACACATTGACGCCACTAAGGCAGTCGCCTTTAAAGTATATTTTATTATATATAATATATATATTATATAATGTGTGTACAGTATATACATGTTAGTGTGTGTGCATATATATATATATATATATAGTGTGTACATTATATACATGTAGTATATATATATATATATATAATAAATATATATATATATATATATATATAGAGTGTGTACAGTATATACATGTTAGTATGTATGTATACATTATATATATATATATATATATGGGTGTGTATGTGTGTAAGGAGAGATGAATGAAAAGGGCTGGGGATGTACATGTTAAGAAGGGGAAAGGTCAATGGGGAGGCAAAGGATTAGATAGGATAATGAACTCAAGGAGCATTAGTATAAGAATTTGCTCTACGAAGATTCTCCTATTAAAATGGGTTGGGAGAAGACTCGCCAAGAGAAACATTTTATCATAGGGATAGTAATTGGGATAACACATACACATTATATATATATATATATATAATGTGTGTGTGTGTGTGTGTGTGTATGTGGATGTGGGTGTGTGTATGATATATGTATGTATATATACACAAATACTAATTATTATTTTTTCTCATTTGTTCTTATTATGTTTCCTTCATGGTATTTTTTTTTTTAAGTAGCCAGTAGGGGTACATACAGTAGGTCTAATCCAAGTTCTTTTGTATCACTGATTATAGTTTTCTTATTTTTCTGATACCGATACTCACTTTGTTTCTTAATGTTAGCTTTAATTGCAAGTAGCCAGTAAGGTACATAGGTCTAATCCCCATTCTTTCATATCACTAATTATTGATTTTTTCTCTGATTCTTAATTTGTTTCCTTAATGATTGCATAATTTTCCAAGTATTCAGTAGGGTACATAGGTCTAATTCCAATTCTTTTGTATCACTAATTAGTGTTTTAATGGTATCACTAATGGCTAAGTATCCAGTAGGGTACATAGGTCTAATTCCAATTCTTTTGTATCACTAATTATTGTTTTATGGTATCACTAATGGCTAAGTATCCAGTAGGGTACATAGGTCTAATTCCAATTCTTTTGTATCACTAATTATTGTTTTATGGTATCACTAATGGCTAAGTATCCAGTAGGGTACATAGGTCTAATTCCAGTTCTTTTGTATCACTGATTATAGTTTTCCTATTTTTCACATACTAATACTCATTTTGTTTCCTTAATGATAGCATTGTTTTCCAAGTAGCCAGTAGGTACATAGGTCTAATTCCAATTATTTTTGTATCACTAAGTATTGTTTTAATGGTAGCACTATTTCTAAGTAGCCAGAAGGGTTGCATGGGTCTAATATCAATTCTTTTTATATTTGATTTTTCATAGCATGAACTTAGGGCTTGTGGGAAGAATATCCAATTGTTCTCTTTTTGCTATGGCGTAAAAAATGAAAATGGAAAGGGAAGATGAGTTGGGGTGGAAATGGTGTTGGTTACTCACGAAAGGATGCAAAATGAAATTTGAATATGTTAGGTTGTTTTTTTGTTTTGTTTTTCCGAGAAAGAATTTCACTCTGGACACCGTTTGTATTTGGTGGTTTGTTCTCTTCAGTTGCTTCAAGAAAGATGTCAAACGTATCCTGAAATTATATTTTGAATTAATAACAGAAATTATATATATCTTACCACGCAAGTATGGCAGATCTCTCTCTCTCTCTCTCTCTCTCTCTCTCTCTCTCTCATTTATATAAAAGTGAAGCATAGCATTCCTCTCACATCGGATATCTTGAATATCTCATCGAAGTACTTCATTGTTTTTCTTTGGATTTCCTTCTCTATTTGATGAGGTTAGAGCATCTCTGAAAATATTAGCACCTAAAGAGAGACGAAGAAATAACTAGAAAGGAAATATACCACAGTTTCCCTTCTGTCCTCTCATTACCGTACTGTCCAGCTCCTTTGTATAGTCCCCCAGTTTTCACCCTTCGTAAAGATTCAGTGGCCTGGTTTAAACTACTTTCTAATGAGACCATAATTACTAGAATACATTTTGGGCCACCCTCTCTTAACCCCCCCCCCCCCCGCCCTCCTTCCCCTCCCAGGCCGAAAATTTCCCTTCACGCCCTCGCGGTCATAAATTGTAAATGGCTTCAGTACACCCATAACTCGAACTTCATTTATCCGATTTCCAAATATGCTGATGAGTTATCCGGCCGTCCAAATAGAGCTCGAACCGAATCGCGTACTAATGCATGCATAGGTGATTCGTTCGAGGTTTAATCTCAGAATTTTGTCTACGGTAGTGGATGTCCCCGTCACCTGACCTGTCAGTTGCCCTGGCAACCAACTCCTCCCAGCTCTTGCAGACGAAGTCGGCTTCCGGCTCTTGAAATTTAGGGCCACAGCTCCGACCCGATTTTGGTTGTGTTGGAAATTGTGTTGCTGAACATTGGACATGGGCGACGTCAGTCAGCGTTATAGGTTGTATTCATATTCCACCCTCTGGTTCAGTTAGTGATAGTTTCTGTAAATGAGACGCAATACGTACATACGGAGAAATTATGCGAATGCCAATATGATCTGTAATTCATTCGCATATGGAACAAATTTTCCCTGGGAAGAATAATTGGGTAGTTCTTTAAAGAAGCCCCCATCAACGTTAAACACACAAGAGAGAAAATACAGAGTACCATGGATCTGTCATGAGAAAAAATCACGGCTGTATAAATTACAAAAAACATTAGCTGGCACCTCAGGTTGTGTGGTATAGCGAGGTCTCAGTGCCTCGAGAAAACGTGCACATGTTCAGTGTGATGTAGACAGTGGACGAGGTAAGAGTTCGCGCTCTCTTTCGTGATCCGTTTCTTCACGTTGGTAACCCGTGATTCGGTTGCTTTTTCGATGTAGAGTAACAAACTGTTAAATCCTTTCACTGTATTGCACAACTATTGTTGAATCCCGTGTTAAAAGCAATTCTAGTGGATGTTTGCTGCCGAGAATTTTTTTTTTATACAATCCTCAGATGAAAACTTGTTTGGTTACTCCCACAGATAAAGCGAAGAAGAAACTCTGGGTAAGTTTAACAACTGATGTCCTTCTCTTTTCTCTATTTCTCTTGCATCTTTCGTGACAGATATGATCGCCTACATTCATCTGCTTTGTGTTCGTAGCTCGTGTCTGGAGAAGAGAGATGATGCTACCACAAGTGGCTTTGCCTTTTAGATTGGCTTAAGGGTATTTAAACACGTTTGTCAGTTTCGCAACAACGTCGCCTCGCTTAAGTGTAGCTTTGCTTGTCCTAGTTTCGTTTGTTCTCCTAGTGTCGCTTTTTGTTGTTCTAAATATGCAAAACTTATTGTTTTATCATTGTGTTCTGTATTTTCAATATTGTGTGATTTCACTTTTCTAATCTGGTCCTATGACTATTTTCTTGCCATGACCTTCACGGCGTGACGTGACAGATATTACCTTCCTTGCCCTCCAGAATTTAATACCAGCTCATAGGTCTAGATATTTTTGAAGCTAATAATAGAATATTATTATTATTAGCCAAGCTACAACCCTAGTTGGAAAAGCAAGATGCTATAAGCCCAAGGGCTCCAATAAGGAAAAGATGGCCCAGTGAGGAAAGGAAATAAATAAATGCTGAGAACAAATTAACAATAAACCATTCTAAAAACAGTAAACAACGTCAAAACATATGTCATATGTAAACTATAAAAAGACTCATGTCAGCCTGGTCACATAAAAATATTTGCTGCAACTTTGAACTTATGAAGTTCTACTGATTCAACTCCCCAATTAGGAAGATCATTCCACAACTTGGTCACAGCTGGAATAAATCTTTTAGAATACTGTGTAGTATTGAGCCTCATGATGGAGAAGGCCTGCCTATTAGAATTAACTGCCTGCCTAGTATTACGAACAGGGTAGAATTGTCCAGGGAGATCTGAATGTAAAGATGGTTGTATTTAGTCTTTCTAAGCCAACGAATCCTGAAATTAACATCAGCTTTCAAGTTTATGCACCTGTAGTTAATATGTTGAGCCTTTGGTGTATGGACTGACGATAAAATGATAGTAATGATAATGATAATCTTGGTAACAATGATAGTATTTACAGGCCAAAACACGTTTTAGGAAAGGAATGCATGAAGAGATTATCAAGTTTTCTTGTAATGATCTTCGTAGATACCGAGGGATAATTCGTATTTTTCTAGTCGTTTTGGAGCAATAAGTGTATATTTTGTGGGTTACCGATAGTGTTCAGTAATAGCAATCCGGCACTAATTGTGCATTAGCCTTAATTAGTTCATTATCGGTTTCCGCACATGTTTTTTATTGTCTTTTTTTATGACGAAATGCCCGTTAAAACTTTGAAGGATTATTATTATTCATAATGGACACCATTTCTTTATCCACACGTCCAGAAAAAAATAGAGAAAATGAAAGTGGTATAAGTAAAGATAAAAGTGATTACTCAAATTGATTACTCCAAATCATCAAGTGATGAAAAAGAAATAAATAAAATTTTAAAGTTTGTAAAGAAATATATAAGCCGCGGAAAGGTATCTCTAATGGATAAGTAACCAAAATTGTGGAGGAATACTGTTGTTAAGTTTATCTTTTTAGTTTTTTGTAAA
>NC_090729.1:170927000-170929500 GCF_036898095.1 Palaemon carinicauda | reverse complement strand
CTGTTTATTTACATTTTTATATGAATATTGATTTTACCTGCAGAAACGGAAAAAGACTAGGGCCGGACGCATATCTTTGTGTGTGTCCAGAGAGAGGTGATTTTTACCAGTACAAACACAAAAACACTGATGCACATGCTTGTGTACACACACACACACACATATATATATAATATATATATATATATCTTCCTTTTTTTCCTTCATCTATCTGATATGCCTTGAATGGTTGACCTCAGAGGTGGTACTCAAATAGTTCTTAGCAAGTTTTTATAGGGGCTTACGTTGTTCAAGGTTCTTATATATAAAATCATAGATATAGAAAACTATTTCATAGATTCCCATTGACAGAGCAAAATATTTTTGTGTCTCTTTAAGGGAATAAAGTATTAGGATTTATGGATTTCACAGGTGTTGGTATTGAAATGGAAATCCTTTTTGAATAGGTGTAAAAGGGACGTTTTTTTTTTCTTAAATATATGTAGTGTGTAACCTAAGGATGAGGGGGTTTGGAGAAGTCGATAAGCCATTCATAAGCAGTCTTTAAACCTATCAAAGTGGTTTTGTAGGTGAAAGAAAGCAAAATAAATTATGATATTACCTTATTCACAGTGATGTTCAGGATGATGTCTTTGTAAATAATTAGAAACTTGTTATAATAATTACTTTTTCGATGATTTATGAAACAATACATTTTTCTGCTCTACAAATGTATTCGAATATTTTTGTATGGCTTACATCAGTAACAATAAGGAAAACAACCATAATGAATTGACCTTACATATACTTTGGCCTTATTGTTAATGTAACACTATCCCGGGGGTAAAGAATAAACCATTATTTTAAGAATAACAAGCTAGTAATTGAATTTTGGAGGGAGTTACATTTCACGTTTTTTTCACTCTCTCTCTCTCTCTCTCTCTCTCTCTCTCTCTCTCTCTCAAAAGCAATGATAGCAGCGTGTAACCCTGAGGGCATACCATGTATTGTAGCAAATTAAATATATTCATATCTACATGCTTATCGATTTTCCATGGTATAGACAAACGTCCTCTCTCTCTCTCTCTCGTCTCTCTCTCTCTCTCTCTCTCTCTCTCTCAAAATAGAGCAACAATAGCAGCGTGTGACCCTGCGGCATACCAGGTGTTATAGGAAAGTAAATATATTTATATCTACATTCGTATCGATTTTCTCGTTTATAGTCTAAAGATTCTCTCTCTCTCTCTCTCTCTCTCTCTCTCTCTCTCTCTCTCTCTGGTTTACCGATCCTTTCTTCTTGTAAATCTTTAGAACTTTATTTTAATACTAGATTTCAAAGGGTATAATTTAGACTACCCAAATCTTTTCACTTTTATTTGAAATTGCATTGGTATTAAAACCGAAAAAAATGAAATAAAATAGAAAATACCACCTGTTAAGAGTTGTTAATTTAGATGACAACGCAAGAGAATCAGTTCTGTATATTCTTGTTGACCATGCCATGAAAATTGAGTTGCCAAACATACAATATATGTTGTGATATTTATTCTTAATTATAACTCGTATTTAGAACTTATGTTAAAGGGATAGTTCGAGTAACATTCTATTATAACCATGTCGTTATAGTCTCGTGTGTTTCATTGGGTCTTAAAGACACAAATCTCCCTTTAGTGATTTAAAAGGTAAACCGGTTTTTAGTTGACTGGTTTGCCAATAACATTTACTTTCAACTTTTTAGTAGCTTGACCCCAAGTAAACGTTAGAATGGAAGGACTAACTGCATAGCACCACTTCAACAGGCTGTAACGTAACCTCTTTTTATTACTTCTGATTAAGAAATATCAATACACATCTAGATTTTTGTCTTCTCAGTGGGAAAAACTTTTCATGAAAATGGATTAGCTCATGTCTTTATTTTCCATGGTTATAGATTCCTCTGTCGAATACTTATGCCGTCTGATTTTTTATTTTTTTATTTTTTTTTTTAGAATTTTGTGGTAACGGGTTTGTTAGCAACTTTATATATATATATATATATATATATATATACATATATATATATCAACAAATTAAAATACTGAAGTTATTTTACAAGAATTTCTTTCATAATGGGCTTGAAAAAGATTTTACACCTTGCTATGTTTTTAATTAAATCTGTTAGTGACCAAGTAACTTGTAATAAAGTTCACAGTGAATCATATGTGCTTATAAACTAATGAAGTATATAACAAAAGATAAGCTGCATCCCAATGTTATTTTCCCTGAAATCTGTAGCAGCAGAGGTGTAAATATAAGACTCTCCGTGGTCCCGTGGCTTCCTCTCTCATTCCCGAGAAAATAAAAAGAAAGGAGCGGATTACCTGTTGATCCTCGCTGAGGCCTACAGTAGATGAGGTTTCGCTTCACTAATGGTCGCGGGAGGCAATAAAAGAGATTAACTAATCATTCAGAGGAACTTTTCGTGAATTATATTTGTTGTTCTGTGTGGTGTGATCGGTTTTTAGTTGCGCTCTCTTTGGCA
>NC_090729.1:170891228-170926500 GCF_036898095.1 Palaemon carinicauda | reverse complement strand
CACCAACATATGATTCCACAAGGGGTATTTTACCCTCGTGTATACTTGCTGGTATTTTTCCTTTATGGGGGTTTAACTCTCTGGCCCTAAATTATCTTGAACTGTGTAAGGAATTCTTCTTTTCGAAGAGCATCAGTAAGCTTCCAGATGCGTGGGTGCTTACTTCGTTATTGATGTACGTTATGTCAAGTGAAAACCCTTTCAAGAGCATTGTTTATCCGAAGTAATCATGAATTACTGCCTCTTATTCATTCCAAAAGAATAACTGGATATAAGGGTTCTTCTTCTAGTCTGCCAATTCTTCCCATGTTTGGTACAGTGGGCTTCATTAATTCCAGTACACTTCCCGTGGATATAAGGGTTCTTCTTCTAGTCTGCCAATTCTTCCCATGTTTGGTACAGTGGGCTTCATTAATTCCAGTACACTTCCCGTGGATATAAGGGTTCTTCTTCTAGTCTGCCAATTCTTCCCATGTTTGGTACAGTGGGCTTCATTAATTCCAGTACACTTCCCGTGGATATAAGGGTTCTTCTTCTAGTCTGCCAATTCTTCCCATATTTGGTACAGTGGGCTTCATTAATTCCAGTACACTTCCCGTGGATATAAGGGTTCTTCTTCTAGTCTGCCAATTCTTCCCATATTTGGTACAGTTGGCTTCATTAATTCCGGTACACTTCTTGTGAAGCTCTGAGACCTTAGTATACCGGAATTAATGAAGCAAACTGTACAAAAAAAAAAAAAAAAAAAAAAAAAGAATAGAATATACAGTTGTTGGCTGTGGATGGCATCCCTGACCCTAGAGCTGAGCTACCTATCCTTAACTCTATATTGGATTCCTTCCATTATGTTTCCTGTGGCTACCTGGCATGATTGTTTATAATTTTGTTTTACTTTTCAATTAAGTCATGAATTAATTTACAAATCCCGCTCAAATCTTATATTGAAATGTAACAAGAACACCAACCGATGAAAATCTTGTATTTTAAGATTATATATATATACTTACATACATACATATATATATATATATATATATGTTTATATATATATATATATATAATATATATATATATATATACACACATATATATACATATATATATTTATATATACATACATATATATATATATATATATATGTATATATATATATATATATATATATTCTGTATATCATCAGCCGTTGCTAGTCCACTGCAGGATAAAGGCCTCAGACATGTCCTTCTACAATGGTATGTTTATACGTTTGTGGGTTTCTCTGGCGATCTATGCACATCACATTCCTTATCTCGTTAACCCATCGTCATCTATTCCTTCCCATGATTCGTATATATATATATATATATATATGTATATATATATATATATATATGTATATATATATGTGTGTATATATATAAGTATATATATATATATGTGTGTGTGTATATATATATATATATATAAGTATATATATATATATATATATAACTGTATAGATAAAGCATATATATATATATATATGTATATATATATAAGTATATATAAAGTGTGTATGTATATATATATATATATATATATAGTTGATACACTTCCTATTATTACGCAACATTTTCTCTTATCATTGTAACAATATTCGCTGCTGAAAGACAAACGACTCGAGTAAATTTCCTTTAATGTGTCTGCTGTCTCTGCTGAAGTAACCATTTTCTGCATGACTAAGCCAGACATAGGAGGAGATTCTGAAATGAACTTCCCCTCCTCCTCCTCCTCCACCTCCTCCTCCTCCTCCTCCTCCTCCTCCTCCTCCTCCTCCTCCTCCACCTCCTCCTCCTCCTCCTCCTCCTCCTCCTCCTCCTCCTCCCCCCACCCCCAGGTCCTTGCTGCTCTTCCGCCTCATCTTCCTCCAAATTTAATCCTGTAAAGATCCAGACGTTCCAATAAACAAAGCAACCAACATCAAAATCAAAACTGGGTAAAAATAATGCTCCTTAAGAATTTATAGAGAGAGAGAGAGAGAGAGAGAGAGAGAGAGAGAGAGAGAGCTCATTAATGGGTAAAGGCCGCTAGAATAGACGACTACCTCAGGAGTTTCTAAAATCTAATTAACTAATTCCAACACAATTTCCCTGAAAAAGACACACAGTGCTAGTGAATGTTTACAAACTGTTAACAAATGGGTACGTGGTGGTAATGGAGGATTTTAGCAGTTGGGTAAATTTGCCATTAAAGCATTTGGAGTGGTATTTCAGAAATGTGAGACATACCTGGTTTAAAGTTTAAAGGTCGCTCATGAATGGCAGAGGCAAGGGACAGTGACATGATATTGCTCTATCGAGCAGGACGAGGCCCTAGAGACTGACCATACACATATGATCAGCGCCCAAGCCCCCTATCCACTTAAGCTAGGACCAAGGAGGGCCAGGCAATGGCTGCTGATGACTCTGCAGATAGACCTATAGGCTTCCCCAAATCCCCCATCCTAAGCTCACAAGGATGGTGAGGTTGCAGCAACTAAAGGAACTAACGATTTTGAACGGGATTTGAACCCCAGTCTGGCATTCACCAGTCAGGGACGTTACCACATCGGTATTTGTTTACAAACTGTAAACAATTGGGTACTTGGCATTACAGTGGCATTTGAGAAGCTACATAGGATAAGAGCTTTCTTGAACTATAAAATTGACGCCAAATATTATACCTCGTCAAGTTTTCATAACTATGAACGAGCAATTCGTAACAGTTGTGATAATATTTTTACTAAATGCAAGAACATAGGCTGCTTATTTTCATTTTTGTCAGTGGTTCTACGGGAAAATATACCAACTCGGATACAAAATTCGATATAGTACTGATTTTATTTTGCCACAAAAATAAGAATATTCTGCACACTTCTATTTTTACCATGAAAAGAATATGAAGATCTCTGCGAGGACGAATCAATTCCAATAGACTTTATAAGCTATTAAGAGCTGACTTCCATTGTACAGTTGGCTTCAGTAATTCCGGTACAATGACGCCACCTTACCTTCCCGTGAAGTGTACCGGAATTAATGAAGCCAACTGTACTATGCACACCTACATATAAACTGGCAGCTCTAGCTATTACTTTTTTTATCAAGATAAATTAATTCTTAATAATAGGAAAGGCTGAGAGTATTGTTGGAATTATTAAACCAGACCTTCCTCTTCTAAAAGAGAACTAGCTTGAGAAAACGTTGAAGAAGAAACCATGAGAGTCGTGAAACAACCATAGGTCAGAATAAAAGAAATATTCACGAAAGGCACCAATGCTAGCAAACAAAGCTTCCAACAGGTAAACAATCATACGACACAAGACGCGAATGGGAAAAAGAAAAACGATTTGCTAAAAACAAAATATTGACCGGTCCGTCTAAAGTTTGCAAAGAAAGGCAATTCCGAGCAATTTTGCATCTTGTTTATAGTTTATATTGGTTTTAAGAAGCTGGACATTTTAGATGTGATAATTATGCTAATTTTGGTAATTTTCGAAATGGTTGTTAGTGTTGCATGAAATCGTATCCTTTTGTTAGGGATAAAAGGAAGATATATATATATATATATATATATACATACATATATATGTGTGTATATATCTATCTATATATATATATATATATATATGTATACATACATATATATGTGTGTGTATATATATATATATATATATCATTATCATCATCATCATCATTATCTCCTCCTACGCCTATTGTCGTAACGGGCCTCAGTTAGATTTCGCCAGTCGTTTCTATCTTGTGTTTTTAAATCAATAATTCTCCAGTCATATTCTCCGACTTCACGTTTCATAGTCCTCAGCCATGTAGTCCTGTGTCTTCCAACTCTTCCAGTGCCTTGTAGAATCCAGTTGAGTTTGGTGAACTAATCTCTCTTGGAGAGGGCGAAGAGCACGCCCAAACCATCTCCATCTACCACTCACCATGATCTCATCCACATATGGCACTTGAGTAATCTGTCTTATAGTTTCATTTCTAATATTCTCCTGCCATTTAGCTCCCGATATTCTTCTGATGGCTTTGCTCTCAAATCTATAAAATCTGTTGAATATTGTTTCCGTGTCATACCACGACTCACGTCCATACAGTAACACTGATCTCACTAAACTGATATATAGCCTGATTTCTATTTGTAATTTCAGGCGGTTTGATTGCCAAACTTTACTTAACCTAGCTATTGTCAGATTTGTCCTTCATAAAACTGCAATTCTAAAGACCCTGTATAAGAGGTAATAGTTCCTTAATATTTAAATCATTCCACCCCATTAATCCTTTCTCCTACTAAGATTTAATTTTCCAATACATGCTCCGTTCTCATCATTTCTGTCTTTCTTCTATTTATCTTCATCCCAACCTCATGTCATATATATATATATATATATATATATAAATATATATATATATATATATATATATACTGAGAGGGGATACCTTAACGTTGTGAAAGGATTTGATTTTAAAAATGATCACTTATACTAGGTTGGTTTGCCGTGAGCTATCAGACAAAAGTTTTACAGCCTCACAAATCTGCACAGGTTAGCGGGGGTGATGAAAACTGGCCCAACCCCTGACAAGAATAAAAATATATCTGAGGCCTTTATCCTGCAGTGGACTAGAAACGGCTGCATTTGTTGTTGTTATATATAAGCGTGAATACATTTCTACCTTTGCATCAAGAGAAAATTCAAGTCTTTTGCAGACACCCTGATACTTTCCTTGTTCACACCCATTATGTGAGTAATTTTTCCTCCTATATTACCATAATCCATTATATATATATATATATATATATTTATATATATATACACAGTATATATATATATACAGTATATATATATATATATATATATATTTATATATATATATATATATATATACTGTATATATTTATATATACATACTATATATACAGTATATATATACATATATATATATATATATATATATACTGTGTATATATATATATATATATATACTGTATTATATATATATATATAATGGATTATGGTAATATAGAAGGAAAAATTACTCACATAATGGGTGTGAACAAGGAAAGTATCAGGGTGTCTGCAAAAGACTTGAATTTTCTCTTGATGCAAAGGTAGAAATGTATGAATGGATGTTTAAAACAACTTCATGGGAGTGAAGTGAGGATCTTGAATGTAAATGAATGAAAAAATAGTAGATTTGTTAGGAAAACTATTTGCTTAGGACATGTGCAATAAAGAGAATTTTAGGGTTAGAAGTGTAGTGATACATAGAGAAATGGTAACAGGTTAGCTTAGATGAAATGATGGATCAAAGTATTTTGAAGTTGTTTGGTCATATAGAGAGAATAGACGATGTGAGGTTAATGCGTTGGTGTAAGAAGTAATCAATATTATTTTTACTTCTCAATGTTTCTTTTGCAGCTTTACTATATATATATATATATATATATGTATATATATATATATATATGTATATATATATATATATATACACACACACTAGTATATGTGACCCGTAAAAAATGACGGCTAAATATTCAGATATAAATGAACCAACGCACACTCACACATTGTAACTCCCGGGGTAACCCCTCTCACCAGGTTATATGATAACTCCCTCTCCCTTTCACCTGAGGGACGGGAAACGTTAGCGTAAAAAAAGAAATATGAATCAATTAGTAACTATATGAATAAATATATATATTCACATTATATATATATATATATATATATATATATACATATATATGTGTGTGCGTGTGTGTGTGTATGTGTTTGTGTGTTAGAATCAGCATAAGAGATAGGTGGAAGAGTTCCTAAACAAGAAAACAATATCAAGGAAAACTATCAAAGAAAAACAGAAACGTAATAAAGAAAAAAATTGGAAATGTGGGTGAAATCCCAGATATATTAGAAATAGAATTAGCAGAACTATCAAAAACAATAAATAAACTAAAATCCCAAGATATTCGTGAACACAATTAGACCAAAATTGAGGAAACACTAAAGAAAGGAAGGAGGATCAAATTGATGAAAAGACTACTTTGAATAGGTGCCAATGTTTGCTTTAAAGCTAGAAAGTGGAAATATCCACAATAGAGACGGAGTGATAAAAATTGCAGAGGATATCTATACAATATTGATCTAAGAAATAAGTCACCAATAGAAATAATGAAACACCTGAGCCGGTACCAAACGCAACGGTAGAGGTAAAAAAAAAAAGCCTTAAAAGGCATGAAAAGAGGCAAAGCAGCAGGAGAAGATGGCCCAACAATTAATTTATTATTGATGGATGAGATTTCATAGTAGTAAAAGTGGCTGAAATCTACACCAAGAGAGCAGGCAGGCTTTAGAAGTGGGTATTCAACTGACTGTATCCATGTAATTAGCCAGCTAATGAAAAAATCAAGAGTATGACAAACCACTGTGTAGGGTATTTATAGACTATGAGAAAGCATTTGATTTTGTCAAAACTTCAGCAGTAATGATAGCCCTTCAAAAATAAGGAATAGAAGAATCATATGTTAGAATAATTTAAAATATGTATGCAGGAAGTACAGTAATCCTAAAACTACATATAGATAGTGAATAAATTCCGATAGAGAAAGGAGTTAGGTAGGGAGACCCCATTTCTCCTAAATTATTTTCGCATGTCTAGAAAAGGTTTTTAAGAATTTTGATTGGGAAAAGGTAGAATTTAATATTAATGGGAATACCTTTACAATTTAAGATTTGCAGATGAGATAGTTGTGTTTAGGGAATTATGGGAGAAATTACAAAAGATGATAAGAGATCTGAATAAAGCATTATTGTGTGACTGAAAATGAATATGAGTAAAACGAAGATAATGTTCAATGGAAATGCAGAGAGACAACAAATAAGAGCTATGGATGAACCTCTAGAAATTTTTAATGAATATACGTACATAAGACAGATATTAAGTGTTTCCCCAGTACATGAGACTGAAATCAAAAGAAGGATAAGCCTTTGGTAAATAAAAAGAGATTATGAAATGTAATATGTCACTTTCTCTAAAAAGAAAAGTATTTAATGAGATGGTCCTCCCAGTATTATCTTATGCACCAAAAACTTGGAGCCTTAGAACATAAACTAGCTACAACTCAGAGAGCTATGGAGAGAATAATGATGGAAATAATGCTAAGAGACAGAAAAAACGCAACATGGATACGAGAGCAAACTAAATTAGAGGATATTCTAACATCTTGTAAGAAAAAAGGAATGGACATGGGCTGGACATATAATGAGAATGACAGACAATAGATGGACTGTAAGAATAGGAGAATGGGGCTCTAGATATTGTAAAAGAAGTAGAGGAAGGAAGGAAAGGTGATGGATCGACGAACTAAGGAGGGATGCGGGCGTGGACTGGCACAGAAAGACCATAAACAGACGCAAGTGGAGGGACATGTCTGAGACCTTTGTTCTACAGTGGACTAGTAACGGCTGATATGTGTATATATATATATATATATATATGTGTGTGTGTGTGTGTGTGTGTGTGTATATACATATACATACATACATATATATATATATATATATATCTATCTCATCATCATCATCATCATCAGCCGTTACTAGTCCACTGCAGAAGATATAGATAAATATGATACGTAATATGCTTAAAACATTTATCAAGTCACAAAAGTAAAAAATAATACTTAGATTAAAGCTAATAATCTCAGCTTATTTGACATCGTCAGACATTATCTGATATATTATTCTTCCCATGTCAATAAGAAGAAAGTTGTAGCTTTAATCAAATTTTTAAGTGTTAATGGCTCTCTCTCTCTCTCTCTCTCTCTCTCTCTCTCTCTCTCTCTGACAGTATCTATTCCTAGAACTGCTGTGTCATTCAAATGTAACTAGATCGTGTTTATATATATATATATATATATATATATATGTGTATTTATATATATTATATACAAAAGAGTGATTCTCGACCGGAAATCTACTTTTGAGAAACACATTAGGTATATTTCTTCTTCAATTGCACACAAAAACTGGCTTATTGAGAAAATCTTTTTTTCAAGATTTTCAGTGATCAATCTATTTTGAAGAAGTGTGTTAATTTGTTCATTCAACTTTGTTTTGAGTATTGTTCTCCTGTCTGGTCTTCAGCTGCTGATTCTCAGGAACTTATAGTCTATTAAAACTATTATTCCAGATCTGGATATTAATTTATGGCACCGTCGTTTTTAGTTCATTATGCATGTTGCATAAGATTTTTTATGATTCTGACCATCCTTTACATTCAGATCTTCCTGGACATTATATGTTTGTAATACTAGGCATGCAGTTAATTCTGGTACTCAGGCCTTCTCTATCATGAGGCTCAATACTACACAGTATTATAGAAGTTTAATTCCAAGTTCAAACTTGCAGTAAAATTTTTTTATGTTGAACAGGCTGATATAAGTCTTTTTATAGTTTATATGTGAAATATCTGTTTAAATGTTGTTATTGTTTTTAATATTTTTAATTTTGATTTTTCATTACTTCCTATATCGTTTAGTTTTTTTGTTTATTTCCTTTCCTCACTGGGGTATTTTTAGCATCTTGCTTTTCCAACTAGGGTTGTAGCTTAGCGTGTAATAATAATAATAATAATAATAATAATAATAATAATAATAATAATAATAATAATAATGGTATAGAAACATTTTAGCATTGAGCCATATCCCGAATAGAGACTGGCCTTAGACAAAATTAACACAAGCTGCCACATTCATTTCATAATAACTGAATCGTAGATAAGCCCTTTTTTCAGTGAAACTTTTACAACATTAGGCACTTTTCGTTCCAACACAGGTGACTCAACAACAACATGTCAAGTCCTCCTACAAACAGGGTACCGCTTAGTCCTGTCTTGCATGCACTCTTGCACTTCATGGATATCTCGGTTATTCCTTTTCAGGAGTCTTTTTCCTCATCCATCAAACATATTTCAGGTTTTAAATCCTCCAGACAATTTAGTATAACACTTTTCCCACTAAAACTATTTTGTGCATTTTCTCCTTTTGATCGGAGACTCCTAAAATACTTTCAACCTTACTTTCCCCAATGCAGACCTTTTCACCTTATCTCCAGGTGGAAATTTCAAATTCAGCTCAAAAGCTCTTAGCATCTACAATTGACTTCCATAAAGGAGATGGGGTTCAACCATCTTCATACATTCTGACCTTGGCTTTCACAGACAATTCAAATTTCTTACTAATCTTTTGCACACATCCTGCTATCTTTCTAGCTTTGCCTATTCTTTGCTGCATCCTTCTCTCATCTTACCATCACCGGCTTTGTTTACTCCAAGATGCTTATGTAAATCAACCTTTTATATTCTTCTGACAGTAATATTAACATTTATAACTGTCTTGCTGGTTTACGTTTATCTTCATTACCTTATCCCTTCATATGTTTACTCTTTTACTTTGTCGTCTTGAAAGCATTCCCAAAATCTGTCCAGATTTTATATTTTCTCTTTAGTGTCTCCAAAAAGCACAGTATTATTTACAAAGATTATTCTATCTATATCCCAATCACAATCAATGTTCTTATCTTAGAACTTCACATATACATCCACTGTTCTTTCTCTGAGGTTTCGCATCACTCCATATATAAACTTAAGGGTTAACACCATTTTCTCAGCCCCCTTTTATACCAAACAAGTCACTCTCTAGCTTACTTACCAAACACACTTCACTTCCACCACAAAATCTTATTTGCACTTAACAACCTATCATCGATAACATACATGCTCAACTCCCTCCACATTGTCTCTCTATCTATTATCTCATGATTTTTTCCCCCTTTATCTTTGTTATCCATGATGGAGTTCTTAATTAACTCTATATGATTCGTTATAAGAGCTTGAACGTGCACTCTCTACGTTTACTAAATCCTCTTCCACACCATACATTCTCAACTCCCTCAACATTGCCTCTATCCATTCTCTCATAAGCTCTTTCTTGATCCCTGTATTACACATCAAAGTTTTAATGGACACCACTGTCCGTAACAAACACCTGATCCACACACATACTACTTTTTTTTAAAACCCTCTTACACTGCACTATGTAGCCGGTTTCTCTTTAGAAAGAATGGTGGAAAAAGAGTTAGTCTTTTGGTTTCTCACCGTGTCTAAGAGGTAAGGTTGCTAGCTAGTAACATGCCCTATCTTTCTTGACCGAAACAAACACTGGTGCCTAGTTATAGGTCGATTTATTGGTGAGTGATAGGCTGGGATACTGACCTGACAATCGTGGGACGTGGGCTGTACCACTCGTCTATGCCCTAAGCGATTGTACTAAGCGAGAGGGGTTTCAAATCTTATGTGCTTAGAGGTTTCGTTAAACGTATTCATGCATAGCAATAATTGTCTTTGCCGTAGACTTGTATTATTATATCTATCTATATAACACACACACACACACATATTATCTATATAACACACACACACACACACATATATGTATATATATATATATATATATATGTGTGTATATATATATATATATATATATATATGCTTTTGGAACAGAGCCTCTCTCTGATGCAATTTTACATTAAAAGCGATTGCCTTAGTGACGCCAATGTGTTTCCTACAGGAACCCTCGTATTTTCTCAAGTTTTCAAATGTAAGCCTTTGATTAAAGAAATTTTGATTTTTCTCATTATTCTTTTATCTAGTGATTATTGGTTAACATATATTCACAATTGGTATAATATAAGAGCTTCTACAAATAGCATGATTAATTATTTTGAAATTATATTTTATAGAAATTTAAAAAATTTCTAAAAAAAAAAATAAAAGGTAAAATTTTACAAAATATTCAGAGATCGTTAGATTATAAAGAGGAAAATGGCTGAATATATATTAATATAGGCTAATGGCTGAACAAATATTAATATAGGCTACATATACTGTACATATATTAATATAGGCTACATATACTGTACATATATTAATATAGGCTACATATACTGTACATATATTAATATAGGCTACATATACTGTACATATATTAATATAGGCTAATGGCTGAACATATATTAATATAGGCTACATATACTGTACATATATTAATATAGGCTACATATACTGTACATATATTAATATAGGCTACATATACTGTACATATATTAATATAGGCTACATATACTGTACATATATTAATATAGGCTACATATACTGTACATACGTTCGCGTATATATAGACACGCTCGGACCTGAGCCACCACGGAAATTATCCATGTCGCTTTCTCTATGAAGGGAGCGTATAATTAGAATGCTCCGAGAAAATACAAGGATTTCTTTAGGAAACACACTGACGCCACTAAGGCAGTCCCCTTTAAAGTATATTTTATTATATATATATATATATATATATACACTGTATATATATGTATATATATATATATATATATGTATGTATATAATGAGTGTACAGTATATATATATATATATATATGTGTGTGTGTGTGTGTGTGTACAGTATATACATGTTATTATATATATGAGTATGTGTATATATATATATATATATATATTTATATATATATAATGTGTGTACAGTATATACATGTTAGTATATATATATAATATATATATATATATATATATACATATATATAATGTATATATATATATATATATATGTGTGTGTGTGTGTATGTGTGGGTGTGTATGTGTGTAAGGAGAGATGAATGAAAAGGGCTGGGGATGTACATGTGAAGAGGCAAAGGATTAGATAGGATAATGAATGAACTCAAGGAGCATTAGTATAAGAATTTGCTCTACGAAGATGCTCCCTATTAAAATGGTTGAAGACTCGCCAAGAGAAACGTTTTATCGTAGGGATAGTAATTGGGATGACACATATACACTATATATATATATATATATATATATATATATATATATATATATATATATATATATATATGTGTGTGTGTGTATTTGGGTGTGGGTGTGTGTGTGTATGATATATGCATGTATATATACACAAATACTAATTATTATTTTTCTCATTTTGATTCTTATTATGTTTCCTTCATTGTATTTTTTTTAAGTAGCCAGTAGGGTACATACAGTAAATCTAATCCAAGATCTTTTGTATCACTGATTATAGTTTTCTTATTTTATCGATACCTATACTCACTTTGTTTCTTTAATGTTAGCTTTAATTGCTAGTAAGGTACATAGGTCTAATCCCCATTCTTTCATATCACTAATTATTGATTTTTTCTCTCTGATTCTTAATTTGTTTCCTTAATGATTGCATTATTTTCTGAGTATCCAGTAGGGTACATAGGTCTAATTCCAATTCTTTTGTATCACTAATTATTGTTTTAATGGTATCACTAATGGCTAAGTATCCAGTAGGGTACATAGGTCTAATTCCAGTTCTTTTGTATCACTAATTATTGTTTTAATGGTATCACTAATGGCTAAGTATCCAGTAGGGTACATAGGTCTAATTCCAGTTCTTTTGTATCACTGATTATTGTTTTCTTATTTTTCACATACTAATACTCATTTTGTTTCCTTAATGATAGCATTGTTTTCCAAGTAGCCAGTAGGTACATAGGTCTAATTCCAATTATTTTGTATCTCTAAGTATTGTTTTAATGGTAGCACTATTTTCTAAGTAGCCAGAAGGGTACATAGGTCTAATCTCAATTCTTTTTATATTTGATTTTTATAGCATGAACTAGGGCTTGTGGGAAGAATATTCAATTGTTCTCCTTTTTGCTATGGCGTTAAAAATGAAAATGGAAAGGGAAGATGAGTTGGGGTGGAAATGGTGTTGGTTACTCACGAAAGAGTGCATAATGAAATTTGAATATGTTAGGTTGTTTTTTTTTTTTTCGAGAAAGAATTTCACTCTGGACATCGTTTGTATTTGTGGTTTGTTCTCTTCAGTTGCTTCAAGAAAGATGTTAAACGTATCCTGAAATGACATTTGAAATATTAACAGAAATTATATATATATCTTACCACGCAAGTATGGCAGATCACTCTCTCTCTCTCTCTCTCTCTCTCTCTCTCTCTCTCTCTCTCTATTTATATAAAAGTGAAGCATAGCATTCCTCTCACATCGGATATCTTGAATATCTCATCGAAGTACTTCATTGTTTTTCTTTGGATTTCCTTCTCTATTTGATGAGGTTAAGAGCATCTCTGAAAATATGAGCACCTAAAGAGAGACGAAGAAATAACTGGAAAGGAAATATTACCAGTTTCCTTTCTGTCTCTCATTACCGTACTGTCCAGCTCCTTTGTATAGTCCCCCAGTTTTCACCCCTTCGTAAAGATTCAGTGGCCTGGTTAAACTACTTTCTAATGAGACCATAATTACTAGAATACATTTTGGGCCACCCTCTCTTAACCCTCCCCCTCCCCTCCTTCCCTCCTAGGCCGAAAATTTCACTTCACGCCCTCGCGGTCATAAATTGTAAATGGCTTCAGTACACCCATAACTCGAACTTCATTTATCCGATTTCCAAATATGCTGATGAGTTATCCGGCCGTCCAAATAGAGCGCGAACCGAATCTCGTACTAATGCATGCATAGGTGATTCGTTCGAGGTTTAATCTCAGAATTTTGTCTACGGTAGTGGATGTCCCCGTCACCTGACTGTCAGTTGCCCTGGCAACCAACTCCTCCCAGCTCTTGCAGACGAAGTCGGCTTCCGGCTCTTGAAATTTTAGGGCCACAGCTCCGACCCGATTTTGGTTGTGTTTGGAAATTGTGTTGCTGAACATTGGACATGGGCGACGTCAGTCAGCGTTATAGGTAGTATTCATATTCCACCCTCTGGTTCAGTTAGTAATAGTATCTGTAAATGAAGACGCAATACGTACATACGGAGAAATTATGCGAATGCCAATATGATCTGTAATTCATTCACATATGGAAAAAATTTTCCCTGTGAAGAATAATTGGGTAGTTCTTTAAAGAAGCCCCCATCAACGTTAAACACCCAAGAGAGAAAATACAGTGTACCATGGATCTGTCATGAGAAAAAAATCACTGCTGTATAAATTACAAAAACATTAGCTGGCACCTCAGGTTGTGTGGTATAGCGAGGTCTCAGTGCCTCGAGAAAACGTGCACATGTTCAGTGTGATGTAGACAGTGGACGAGGTAAGAGTTCGCGCTCTCTTTCGTGATCCGTTTCTTCACGTTGGTAACCTGTGATTCGGTTGCTTTTTCCGATGTAGAGTAACAAACTGTTAAATCCTTTCACTGTATTGCACAACTGTTGTTGAATGCCGTGTTAAAAGCAATTCTAGTGGATGTTTGCTGCCGAGAAATTTTTTTTTATACAATCCTCAGATGAAAACTTGTTTGGTTACTCCCACAGATAAAGCGAAGAAGAAACTCTGGGTAAGTTTTACAACATGTCCTTCTCTTTTCTCTATTTCTCTTGCATCTTTCGTGACAGATATGATCGCCTACATTCATCTGCTTAGTGTTCATAGCTCGTGTCTGCAGAAGAGAGATGATGCTACCACAAGTGGCTTTGTCTTTTAGATTGGCTTAAGGGTATTTAAACACGTTTGTCAGTTTCGCAACAACGTCGCCTCGCTTAAGTGTAGCTTTGCTTGTCCTAGTTTCGATTGTTCTCCTTGTGTCGCTTTTTGTTGTTCTAAATATGCAAAATTTATTGTTTTATCATTGTGTTTGTATTTTCAATATTGTGTGATTTCACTTTCTAATCTGGTCCTACGACTATTTTCTTGCCATGACCTTCAAGGAGTGACGTGACAGATATTACCTTCCTTGCCCTCCAGAATTTAACACCAGCGCATAGGTCTAGACATTTTTGAAGCTAATTATAGAATATTATTATTATTACTAGCCAAGCTACAACCCTAGTTGGAAAATCAAGATGCTATAAGCTCAAGGGCTCCAATAAGGAAAAAGTAGCCCAGTGAGGAAAGGAAATAAATAAATGCTGAGAACAAATTAACAATAAACCATTCTAAAAACAGTAACAACGTCAAAACATATGTCATATGTAAGCTATAAAAAGACTCATGTCAGCCTGGTCAACATAAAAACATTTGCTGCAACTTTGAACTTTTGAAGTTCTACTGATTCAACTACCCGATTAGGAAGATCATTCCACAACTTGTAACAGCTGGAATAAATCTTTTAGAATACTGTGTAGTATTGAGCCTCATGATGGAGAAGGCCTGCCTATTAGAATTAACTGCCTGCCTAGTATTACGAACAGGGTAGAATTGTCCAGGAAGATCTGAATGTAAAGGATGGTTGTATTTAGTCTTTGTAAGCCAACGAATCCTGAAATTAACATCAGCTTTCAAGTTTATGCACTTGTAGTTAATATGTTGAGCCTTTGGTTTATGGACTGACGATAAAATTATAGTAATAGTAATGATAATCTTGGTAACAATGATAGTATTTACAGGCCAAAACACATTTTAGCAAAGGAATGCATGAAAAGATTATCAAGTTTCTTGTAGTGATCTTCGTAGATACCGAGGGATAATTCGTATTTTTCTAGTCGTTTTGGAGCAATAAGTATATATTTTGTGGGTTACCGATAGTGTTCAGTAATAGCAATCCGGCACTAATTGTGCATTAGCCTTAATTAGTTCATTATCGGTTTCCGCACGTTTTTTTTTTTATTGTTTTTGTTATGACGAAATGCCCGTTAAAACTTTGAAGAATTATTATTATTCATAATGGACACCATTTCTTTATCCACACGTCCAGGAAAAATAGAGAAAATGAAAGTGGTTTAAGTAAAGATAAAAGTGATTACTCAAAATGATTACTTCAAATCATCAAGTGATGAAAAATAAATAAATAAAATTTTAAAGATTGTAAAGAAATATACAAGCCGCGGAAAGGTATCTCTAATGGATAAGTAACCAAAATTGTGGAGGAATACTGTTAAGTTTATCTTTTTATTTTTTTAATTAAATTTAATATTTTTTTATATATGTGAGGCAGAGATGTGATTAATGTCTATGTTGGAGGAGAAATGTATGTTGCATTATCTTTTCTTATAATGCGTTGAAGTACCTTTAGGTTTATATGCCTTATAGGCCTAGGCTTGTTCTCTTGTAAAAAGGACTATTTTGTGTGTGTGTATATATATATATATATATATATATATGGAAACATTATTTATCAAATGATAAGAAATGAAAATGAAAAGATTCTTTAAATTGGAAAATATCAAGATTATTTTTTTAAATACACGAATGACTTTTCTCAAGGCTTCACAGACTTTAATGACTAGGCCTAATTTCACAAGCATCTCCCTCTTCGAGTAAAGCTCTTGGTTCCAATCTTGCCACGGGATTAACGTGATTCGAAATACGTGTCGACACCAAATATATATATATATATATATATATATACACTGAAACAGGACTTTCATCTTAGTGAGTTCGGTGTGAGAACCATGGATGTCTTAACCGAATGGTCCAAAGCTTAGACTATAGATCTTTGCAACAACTTTCGCTGCCATATATCGTCCATAAGTCCTCCCAGCTGTAAGTAGGTACCAACATATGCTGTGGGGTCCAGGAAGAGGCTAAAGAAACCTCACCCCTAAATGTTTACTAAGATGCTAAAAGACTGAGCTCTCACATAGCAACTAATATATATATATATATATATATAATTTATATATACTCTCTCTCTCTCTCTCTCTCTCTCTCTCTCTCTCTCTCTCTCTCTATATATATATATATATATATATACATAAATTTTAATATATATATATATATATATATACATATACATACACATAAATTTTAGCGTCCCATTACGTTGGGTTAACTTGCTATGTATGACATGGATTATTTTAGCACTTAATGTCATGATTTTAGTAGATAATGGCCGTAATTCAGTTGTTTTGGAGAAATAAAACGTAATGTGCTACGTTATTCTCATCCCATAAACTATTATGTACTGTTATACTATTAGCTTTATGGAGGGATAGTATTTAAGCTACTCCTTTTTGTACTATTTTTATTTTATTTTTTATTTTATATAAGACTGAAGACCAGAACGGTCAAATGGAAACTTTGATTGGTTTCGGCATTTGTGCTCATGTGCTCATGAAGTTGCGCTAGGTTAATAAAGATAATGATAATCAAATTTTAGGAGAAGAGTTAAATGCTAGAAAAAACTCTTTCCTGAAATGATGAGATTACATACCTTTAAAATATATAGTATTTAGTTAGGTCTAATCTAGTTATATTCTTGGTTGGTTACATCTTGTTTGATCGTTAAAAAAAGGTTTCCATTATCGTAGATATTATAGGGGGTGAGCGGTAGAGTCTATAGGTGGAATAAATTATCAGAGTAACATTCATTGCCACGTCATTCTTTGCATTAACTCATTATACACACAAACATACACTCCTATGAATTATATATATATATATATATATATATATATATAATTCATAGGAGTGTATGTTTGTGTGTATAATGAGTTAATGCAAAGAATGACGTGGCAATGAATGTTACTCTGATAATTTATTCCATCTATAGACTTCCGCTCGTATATAATTCTTTCCCACCTTTAAGGGGTGACATAGTTATTTGCATATATATATATATATATATATATATATAAAGTAACAACTAAGTATATTGAACAGTTACATTGATCGTGTCATAGCTATTGATATTACCATTTTATCCAAAGCAATTTCATAACCTAATACCTTGACCTATTTTCGTGCCAAACGTATCAATGCTGTTGTTTTCAAATTTGAATGCAGCATTATTGGAAGTTTAACTGTAATAATTTTATTTACGACATAGAACCTGTATGAATGCTGCCAGAGTTATTGCATAGGCTTCCCCCGGCAGAATTTGTAGTTTCATAAGGCTTATGGTGTTTTCATCAGCATCATTAATAGCTCGCCTGCAGGCACGCACGGTGGGATCAGCAAGCTTTTGACCTGGATTGTGGTGATTTACCAGTACGATTTTTAATAAAATTTCGCACTATTAAGATATTATTATTGATGTTTTGTTGGTTTTACGGTGGTTGTTATTGTTGTATTGGCTGTTCTTGATGTTGCGTTTAATGTTGTATTTGTCGTTATCAGTATTTTTATCTTTCTTGATTAATCTCTCTCTCTCTCTCTCTCTCTCTCTGTATATATATATATATATATATATATTTATATATACTCTCTCTCTCTCTCTCTCTCTCTCTCTGTATATATATATATATATATATATACTCTCTCTCTCTCTCTCTCTCTCTCTCTCTCTGTATATATATATATATATATACTGTTTATATATATATATATATATATATACATCTATCTTGCAGTTTAGATAGTTTGATGTGCTATACATTTTTATTGAAAGGTTATCATTGATTATTTGTGTTTTCTTATTTTTATAATTAAATCCTTTTCTTTTTTAACATTATTATAGTTTACAGTATTATCCTATGTGGAAAGGAAGTCAATAGATGCCTACTACATTGTGTCGCAATAGACTTTATAAGTAACACAAAACCTGGCATGCAAGTTTTACGCTGTTGCAAGAAGGCTTAGCAAGTGTTGTGTCAACCCTCTGTTTATTTACATTTTTATATGAATATTGATTTTACCTGCAGAAACGGAAAAAGACTAGGGCCAGACGCATATCTTTGTTTGTGTCCAGAGAGAGAGAGAGAGAGAGAGAGAGATGATTTTTACCAGTACAAACACAAAAACACTGATACACATGCTTGTGTACACACACACACACACATACTGTATATATATATATATATATATACACGTATATATATACATATATATATACATATATATATATATATATATATGTTTCCTTTTTTTTCCTTCATATATCTGATATGCCTTGAATGGTTGACCTCAAAGGTGGTACTCAAATAGTTCTTAGCAAGTTTTTATAGGGCTTAGGTTGTTAAAGGTTCTTATATATATAGTGTCAAAGATATAGAAAACTATTTCATAGATACCCATTGACAGAGCAAAAATTTTTTTGTGTCTATAAGGGAATAAAGTGTATTATGATTAATGGGATTTCACAGGTTGGTATTGAGATGGAAATCCTTTTTGATTAGGTGTAAAGGGGACGTTTTTTTTTTTTTCCTAAATATATTTAGTGTGTAACCTAAGGATGAGGGGTTTGGAGAAGTCGATAGGCCATTCATGAGCGTCCTTTAAACCTATAAAAGTGGTTTTGTAGGTGGAAGAAAGCAAAAGAAATTATGATATTACCTTATTCACAGTGATGTTCAGGATGATGTCTTTGGTAAATAAGTAGAAACTTGTTATAATAATTACTTTTTCGATGATTTATGAAACAATACATTTTCTGCTCTGCAAATGTATTCGAATATTTTTGTATGGCTTACATTAGTAACAATAAGGAAAACAACCATAACGAATTGACCTTACATTAACTTTGGCCTCATTGTAAATGTAACACTATCCCAGGGGTAAAGAATAAACCATTATTTTAAGAATAACAAGCTAGTAATTGAATTTTGGAGGAGTTACATTTCACGTTTATTCTCTCTCTCTCTCTCTCTCTCTCTCTCTCCTCTCTCTCTCTCTCTCTCTCTCTCTCTCAAAAGCAATGATAGCAGCGTGTAACCCTGAGGCGTGCCATGTATTGTAGCAAATTAAATATATTCATATCTACATGCTTATCGATTTTCCATGGTATAGACTAACGTCCTCTCTCTCTCTCTCTCTCTCTCTCTCTCTCTCTCTCTCTCTCTCTCCTCTCTCTCTCTCTCTCTCTCTCTCTCTCTCTCTCTCTCAAAATAAGCAACAATAGCAGCGTGTGACCCTGAGGCATACCAGGTGTTATAGGAAAGTAAATATATATATATCTACATTCGTATCGATTTTCCCGTATATAGCCTAAAGATTCTCTCTCTCTCTCTCTCTCTCTCTCTCTCTCTCTCTCTCTCTCTCTCTCTCTCTCTCTCTCTCTCTCCGGTTTACCGAGCCTTTCTTCTTGTAAATCTTTTAGAACTTTATTTTGATACTAATTTCAAAAGGTATAATTTAGACTACCAAATCTTTTCACTTTTATTTGAAATTGCATTGGTATTAAAACCAAAAAAATAAAATAAAATAGAAAATACCACCTGTTTAGAGTTGTTAATTTAATTGACAACGAAAGAGAATCAGTTTTGTATATTCTTGTTGACAATGCCATGAAAATTCTGTGCCAAACATACAGTATACTGCATGTTGTGATATTTATTCTTAATTATAGCTTGTATTTAAAACTTATGTTAAAGTGATAGTTCGAGTAACATTCTATTATAACCACGTCGTTATAGTCTCGTGTGTTTCATTGGGTCTTTAAGACACAAATCTCTTTTAGTGATTTAAAAGGTAAACCGGTTTTTAGTTGACTGGTTTGCCAATAACATTTACTTTCAACTTTTTAGTAGCTTGACCCCAAGTAAACGTTAGAATGGAAGGACTAACTGCATAGTACCACTTCAACAGGCTGTAACGTAACCTCCTTTTTTATTACTTCTGATTAAGAAATATCAATACGCATCTAGATTTTGTGTTCTCATCGGAAAATTTTGTCTTTATTTTCCATGGTTACAGATTCCTATGTCAGATACTTATTCCGTCTGATTTTTTCTTTTTTTTTAGAATTTTGTGGTAACGGGTTTGTTAGCAACTTTATATATATATATATATATATATATATATATATATATATATATATATATATATATATATATATATATATATATATATATATATATATATATATATATATATATATATATATATATATATATATATATATATATATATATATACATGTATGTATATATATATATATATATATATATATATATATATATATATGTATATATATATATATATATATCACAAATTAAAATACTGAACTTATTTTACAAGAATTTCTTTCATAGTGGGATTGAAAAAAGATATTACACCTTGTTTATGTTTTTAATTAAATCTGTTAGTGACCAAGTAACTTGTAATAAAGTTCACAGTGAACCATATGTGCTTATAAACTAATGAAGTATATAACAAAAGATAAGCTGCATCCCAATTTTATTTTCCCTGACGTCTGTAACAGCAGAGGTGTAAATATAAGACTTTCCGTGGTCCCGTGGCTTCCTCTCTCATTCCCGAGAAAATAAAAAGAAAGGAGCGGATTACCTGTTGATCCTCGCTGAGCCTACAGTAGATGAGGTTTCGCTTCACTAATGGTCGCGGGAGGCAATAAAAGAGATTAACTAATCATTCAGAGGAACTTTTCGTGAATTATATTTGTTGTTCTGTGGTTGTGATCGGTTTTTAGTTGCGCTCTCTTTGGCCTACTTCTCGGCATAAACAGTAATCGGAGATTGATTATACTTTTTTTTTTTTTCGTTCTATTACTGACGCATTTTTTTTCATTGGTTTTATTCTGTTGGCCTTAAAAAAACATTGATATGATTATGTGGTGGGTTCTTGGAAAGATTGAAATTCATTCATTTGTCAAGGGAGAACACTGAGGTCATCAAGACGTTGTTTGATTAAGTGTTTCTGACACACACACACACACACACATATATATATATATATATATATATATATATATACTATATATATATAATATATATATATATGTGTGTGTGTGTGTGTGTGTGTGTGTGTGTGTGTGTGTGTGTGTGTGTGTGTAGAGAGAGAGAGTGTGTGTTTTCTCCATAAAACGTAATTTATGCTCAATCCAACCTGGTGTTAACACGCGAAGAAGCTTATACAGTATATAATATTTTTCATAATGTTAATTTATGAGGAGTTTTAAAAGTTCTTTCCACAAACTTGTTTGACTTCACATTACAAGCGGATTGGGTTGTGTATACAGTGTCATCATATTAATTTTTAAAGCAAGAGGAGCGAAGGTTTATTTACAGAATACCCATTTTTAACTAGCTTACGACGATACCAGTAGGAAAAACTGGTCCCATTTTTTTTTAGCTCAGGTTTCACAAGGCTTGTTGCCTGAAAGATAATCTTCCTCCGTTTTTATAGAGCAACGAGCTTATGGCAAGGCAACAAAATGTGTTCAGAAATTATGCTGACTCCGGATTTTGTTCATTGTATTTATACTCGCGAAGAGTGTGCCGTTCTGCCAGTGGTAACACGACTGCGCTATGGCACACGCTAAAAGCTTAACCCATGTAGTGTATGGTTACTGTATTTCTTCTGTTTGGAAATCCTTCCCTCCAAATCCATCGTTGCCCCCCCCCCCCACCATCCCTATTTGGCTCCCTATTTCCATTTATAAATCCCACCAAGAACAGACGTTTAGCACGCAACCTTTCTGAAATTTTAAAAACGGACAATGAAAGCATTTTTTAAATCTTTTTTCGCTTGTTTAGTCATATTAGTAGTAATGGTTAAGTGTTGGATGAATGTAATAATCCTAGTGCCGGAAATCAGTTTTTTATGGGGTGAGGGGGGGGGGGGCGTGAATCTTTATATTTGACTATAAGGAGGGGAGATTATCAGATAGTTGTAATATTGTCTATATTTATAAGCTCCTATCTATTTAAATCCAAAATGTGTTTTGCTCCAGAGATGTTTATGTTAAAGTTATTTGGAGAGGAGTTGTCCCTGGCTGGATCGAGTTCTTGTTCTTCGATTAATATTTTCACCGAAGTAGTAGACCTTAGGCTATTACTTTACTTACTGTACTTTAAGGACTTTTTTCCTGCTCCTGATACACAAGGGAACCCTAGGCACCACATGACCTATAAGATCAGTTTATTTTATATACTTAGGTATTTTGTGTATCACACAGTGTGATTGCGTGTTTATTGTCAAATCCATCATATTGACGATCGAACGGCATCCGTTAAAATGTAATTAGCTTTTAGGCTATCATTGTTGAAGCAGTTGTTATATTTTAACAATAGCGCGAGGGCCATTGTACATTATTAAGATTTGGATTATTTGTATTAAGGAGATGATGATGATAGTTGTCCCAGATCCCGGATAATGCGTCTAGGATTCCATTCCGTTTCCATTTGGAAATTTTTTTTTTTTTTTTTTTTTTTTTTTTTGCATAAGAAAGTCTTCCCTTTCTATAAAGGATTTCTTATGCATAAAACTCTTATGTATAGAAGGGGAATCTTATTTTGACTAAGACGTTCATCACTCTGGGTATAAAGTTCGTTGCCTAAAAAAGGCTTATCGGCAAGAAAATGTTCTCCGTGCATTAAGATAGTCCTTTCTTTGGGTAAAGAAAGGTTATATCTAGATTGGGATTCCGCCCTTCTTATTGAAAGGAAAATTCTTCCCCTCAGAAAAGATGAAAAAAGAGGAAATATAATTGGGATGTTACACTTGAATAATTCACTAATTTACCCACTTCGTTTGTAGAGGGAGAAGGTTTGGATTTCGTTGTATTCTTACAAAGGACACGCAGTGATTTGTAAGGTCATTATAAAGAAGCTTACTTTACCCAAACTTTCTCTATAAATTGTGGATTTTTTAGAAGTAAATGGGGGTATGTCTTTTTTTTTCCAGGACTCTCGAATTGAAAAAGAATGTCTAAATCCTGAAAATTACTTTCAAATATGCCTTTCACGTCAGTTTGTTGCTCCAAATGTCATTTTGAAATTGCATATTTGTTCTTTATCAAAGCCTGTCCAAAAAAGTAAAGCTTATAAATATGACCTTGGTTACTTAATTAACATTACAAAAGAATGGCATTAAATATGAATTTTCTCAGTAACTTTTTTTGTTTCTTCCAGTAGTATTGGCACAGAATCCTAAACGCTGTTGTAAGTTTATAGAAATTTTGTTTTAGATCTTAAAACTCAGAATATGCTCAGGTTAGCTTGTATGCCCTGGCCGTCTGTTTTAAATGTGGAATTTCTCATCCATGTTTTGAACAGGTATGTTTTTTAAATAAAGCGGTTTAAAATTGTTAACGCATTAATGCCTGTTTTTCAAGTTTTTGCGTAAAGTGCAATGTTTTTCAAGACGCTTGGTGTACCAAAACCTGTTTGCTATGTTTAACACCCCATTCAAGGTTTTGAAAGTTGAAAGCGATGTAATGGTTATTGATATCATGAAGTAGTTTCGCAAGACATCCGAGTCCCATTTGCAGACTTTCGTTAGTCTCGGCAAAAAAAAAAAAAAAATCTTTATCAAATGTGAGGGGACGTTTATTGTGAAGTAATATAGATTTTGAGAAAGGTTGTGCAGTTTTGAGAGAAAAAAAATATTAGAAGGAAAGCAATTTAGAAATGGTCCAAAAAAAGCAATGTCGCCACCCCCCCCCCCCACCCCAGAAAAAAATAGAACAAAATCAATAATGTGTACGATGTGCCACATGAAGCATAGAGTAGACATTATTCCGTTATATAGGTAGGATAAAGAAACATTAAATTTATAACTAGTGTTTCTCTCTCCTTTTACTTCTGCTTTTGAGAATGAAATTCTTATGAGAATTACATATAAACTATCTAGTTGAAGATTTTAATTCTTCCAAGTCTTCGAAACCTAATTTTTACCTTGGATGAAAATATAGATGCCCTTTATTTCCTCAGTGGATTATTGTCTGACGGATGGGAAAAGGTGCGCGCTCGCAAGCACTTTAACAGACACGGAAACATGGGAACGTTTGCAAGCACGGAAACATATAGGTGCATTTATAAAGTACAGATGTGGCAGAGACCGATGTATTGTTCCATCCTCGACCATCCCTCTTTTTGGGGAAACTGCTTGTGTTTGACTGGTAGATGGCACACTGATGACAATGACTGTATTGGATGCCAAAATCGCCTCAATATATATATTATATTATGTGTGTGTATAATGTAAATACTATTCTCTCTAATCAGTATATGAATCTAAAATCGTAAGTTCAAATTGATTCATGGATGTTGTTAGAACACTTCAACACCTTTGTCTGTGTGAGAGCTACCATCATTGACTGCATGTATTTGATATGTATTCATTTCGAAAAACAAACCTAAGCCTTCTTGTTACTAACAATCTTATCTATTTTCATTTTCCAGTTTTGTAATCATAAAATAAATTTTTATAGTCAAAATGGAGTCTAATGCCATGTATTTTTTTTTTTTTTTTTTTTTTTTTTTTTTGATACACTTGATGCCTTGTTTTACCTGTGCTCAATTACCTTGACCTGGCTGGTCACCTCTTTGATCGCCGTTGTGTCTGTTTCCAACCTATTCATAAAGGTCCAACCATTGTTTTACGCGTGGATGCCTTGTGGCCGTTCAGCATTATAAAATTGGTGTTCATTATACCGAGAAATTCAAACGCGTTCATCTTTGATGCAAACAACTCATGATGACTTTTACGTTGTGTTTCTTTTGATTAGCTTTGAAAGAAAGTAATTCTGCAAAACAAGTTTCGATAGTGTCTATCGTATGTGTTCCTGTTTTGTGTAATCTTTTGACATAACTCGAAAGAAAACTGGTCCGCAGTTCTCCCAATCCCTTTATGCCATTTTCTTTGATAATGAACCTGCTCGGTGGAATGGACAGCTTTGATTCTGTCTAGTTTTCTTTATTTTAGTTTGTCTTTTGTTATGTTTGTTTGTGTTTATTGTTCAAATGTTTCCGCCTGTTGAAACCATTCACGTACATCGTAGTTGACACCTTTAACCTATCATATTTCAATTGCAGTAAATGTCTTCGACAGTGAGTGTCAATATTTGTTGTTTGTCTGTGTAATGGAGAGGGAAATTCAAGTGATCAGGATGAGGGGAGTTATTATTATTATTATTATTATTATTATTATTATTATTATTATTATTATTATTATCATTATTATTATTCCTCAATAATATTATTTTTAGCATAAAGGAAAACAGATCCACGAAACGTTGATGACCTTCGTTGTTGTTATGTCAGTTTTTTATGAGTAATATTTCGGAAAACTTGTACGGCCGATTTAAGTAAGTGATTACTAATTGTTGATATCAGATTTTGAGTAAAATTCGCTCATATAAAATCACCATTAATCGACTCGCTTTTTATCCTAATATGTCCAGAAGATCAGTCAAATCAGAAGTGTTAAGAATCAGGTTTCATAGAAAATTTTGAACTTATGATACTTAGATTGTCATTTATATTTTTTATTTATTTCTGTGAAGTTGAAATTACGTGGTGATATTATTGTGACTGAAGTGTAGGTGTTTCGTAACTCTCTTGAATGATATTGAAAAGATGTCTGCTCAGTAACTCTTAAAATTAATCGGCATCCTGTTGTCGCATAGCTACTGACACCGCTCCAAAATTCTGTTGCAAATATTATTGAATAGTTATTCAAAAGAGAGATACGGCAATTCAAGTCTTAAGCTTCCTCAATTATGATGACTCATACTCTGAAGTTATTGTTTTTCTGATGGGTGCTATTTTCACCAAAGCAACATCACTATTATTGATAATTAGTGCACCCGAGACCTCAGAAATGACGGCTAAATATTTAGATATATATGCACACACACGCAAGCAAACAGATCCAGCCTTTCCCACCCTATCCCCGTTTCATCCCAAAGTACCCCTCTAACCAAGGTATGACTACTCTCTCTCTCCCCTACCCGTGTAACTCGGAGAGACCGAGTAGTTATATGTCTAGCAATGCCGCTGAGCGGGATAGGATACACACACACACACACACACACACACACACACACATATATATATATATATATATATATATATATATATATATATATATATATATATATATATGTGTGTGTGTGTGTGTGTGTGTGTGCGTGTGTGTATGTGTGTGTGAATGTGTATGTATGTATATATAACGAAACACGTTGCTCTTTAATATATAGGGGAGATTCCCTCAAGTATTCATATTTGAAATCCTTACAAACCCACATAGGTTAGATAGTGATCTCCTGGTCTGAGGATAAAACAGAAGAGAGTGGTTGAGTGTAGGGTTAACGTACCTGTTCTTCAACAGAAAACCAGTCGCCAAACAGATTTTTAACCTATTTCTTAATTCCGACGTGTTCGTCAGTGGGTTATTATGGAGCCTAACCAACCAGCACCGTTAGTCGAGAGCGATGGTAAAAATTAATATAATTTCATTATATTATACCAGAATGAAATTTGAGTGCAGCATATGAGTCATGATTTTATCTGGTTTAATTATTCCAGATAGTAATGATTAAACTTGCAAATATGATTTAATTGCATCTGCTCAAGGGAAGCCACCTGTAAGTTTGGCAGGTTTAGTTTGTAACTGTCTTTTTCCTCTTTCTTGTCTTATGAATACTTTCAACAACTGTGAATCATGAACTAGTTCATATCTTTGGTTAAATGTGAACATACAAAAAGAATATTTAAATGACAATTCTATATTGATTTGAAATTAGCCCATTCCATTATAGAAAAACATACTGTGAAAAGTACAATTATTGGGGTTTTATTTATACATTGGAATTGAATGTAACGCTGTATATATTACGTATAAATGTTACCCCGTAAAGATTTAGTGGCAAGCTTTTAATACATACCAGTGTCTTTCAAAAATGTTCTTAATCTTGGATCTGGTCGACTTATTCAGTTACTAACGTTCTATGAAACTGTATTGCCATAATATATTAAATTTTACATACATACATATATACACATGTAGTTTATGTGTGTTTGGGTGGTCTGTTAACTAGTAATTTTGCGGTCCAAATCTGAGATAACTAAATTATTTCAAGCCTCTCATTTCATTTTGAAATTGTTTGTTTTGATTTTCGGGTCGTTAAGTATTCAGACAATGTCAAGTCATATACATAAATAATTGAAATCATTATTTTTCTTAAATGACAATAGAATTTTAAAATAACTGGTTCATATTTACAATATAATTTCAATAAATTATAATTCTATTGATTTCCAATAATATTCCTTATATAAAAAGTTATTTGCCAATCTCTACATTTTATAACAATCCTTATGGCTTGTTGCTTGTGCAGGCTGTCTTATCAATGAAAAAATCCGACGCTGAACTGATGAACCGAAATGTAATCAACGCGGTACAGGCACAAGTTCTCTGTTCATTCTGTTTTTCTTCCCCGTTTCCGGGGGTCCTCACTCCCCCTCTTTTCGTTTTTACCTGCCATTTCATTGCGCTGAATGAGTGTTTTACTGGGAAAGTAAGAATGTAGCGGAGTTATGCCCCGCTTCGTTCCATACTAGTCAGGCTTTAGCGGATAAATTCGGTATGACGGTAATCCTGTATTTTCCGTAAAATTTCGTGGCTGGAAGCGGTGTGCAAGTGTCTTTTATGCCTGTGCTGTTGTTATTGTCCCTTTTCCACCCAAAAATGAAAGGAATTTTATTAATATTTTGCTCTGCATTTCCTGTTTTTCTGGACTGGACGTGCATTTATTGGCGTGTTTGCTTGGTACTACCTCGAGAGAGAGAGAGAGAGAGAGAGAGAGAGAGAGAGAGAGAGAGAGAGAGAGAGAGAGAGAATTAATTGATTGGTTTATCCAATTGGGGTTATAGTATCCCAAATATATTACATATCTATATATTATTTTGCCTGCTTTTTTATTCATTAGTTATAAAACTTGAATAATTTTACTATCTGCCTTTTAATACTCTCATTACGGTTTTGTTTATGCCTATACGTCAGTTCTAATAACCTTAAATTTTAGTGATTTTTGTAATTATGAAAGTTCGTAGTATTAGATGTACATCATTGTAATTCTCTCGTTATTATATATGGCTCTTAAGCCACTTCTTCTACAAGGCTAATTACGAAACTGACATCAAAAGACAGCCGACAAACATCAAGCCTACTTTGCACTTATTAATTGTCCACAATGTCGATAACCCAGCTTTTGTGTGAAATTATGACACCATCACTTGTTCGGATTTGATGGGGGAGTTCTTCCTTTTATTACGTCACTTTTATAGAATTAACATTATTTTTCGTTACGACGCGTTTCCAGCTTTCTAAATTACCTATTCCTCTTGCCATTGTTAATTTGAATTTATTTGGAAGATATATTAGATCGATATCTTATCTTACGAATGTCGACTTCATGCCGAACAAATTCTATTTTCTAACGAGCACAACAACAAAAGGGAAAGCAAACGGTGTCCCGTCTAATCCCGGAGAAACTGTTGGAGATTGCTTGTGATGAACGGATGTTAGTATATCGATAAGGTTTTTCTGGAATTTCTCTTATGGCGTTCTTATCTATCTCTGATTAATGAAGTATGATCTAGATCTCTGTCTCCCATATATATTAAAGAACAAGCATATGTGTGTGTATTTTATATATATATATATATATATATATATATATATATATATATATATATATATATATATATATATATATATATATATGTGTGTGTGTGTGTGTGTGTGTATGTGTGTGTGTATCTGTGTATATACATATAATATATATATTTAGTATATATATATGTATATATAGATATATATATATATATATATATATATATATATATATATATATATATATGTATATATATATATATATTATATTTGGTCATGCTCATGGTGTTGCCAGACCTATAACTATTTAGTCTCTCCCCGTCTCTGGTAAGAGGAGTGGGATTAGTCATATTTTGGAAAGGTGTGTGTGTGTGTGTGTGTTCATGTCTATCTAAATATTTAGTCGTCATTTTTGATGGGTTGCGTGCGCTAGTTTTATATAACAGGCTTACTTATACTGTATGTGATTGGTTGAGTCAAGGTCTTATAGAATATTCTGTAGACCTTGGGTTGAGTATGATGCAGATCTCAACTTTTACCGTAGATAGTGTTTAGTAAAATGTCTTTTTATCGTCTGCGGTATTGATCTCGTTAGGTGTTGGGAGCTTAGTAGTTGAACAGTGGGAGAAGAGATCAAGAGATCAAATCCAGTGGCATTTAACGAAATTTTTTCATATTGCCTGTTTTCAAAGCCAGCCGACACTCTCAAGCTGACAGCGTATATTTATCTAGATTAATGCTATGAAATAATTATTATAGTAATGCTAATGATAGGAAATAAGAAACCACTATGTGATCGATAGAATTGTCTCTTGAAGTAGGAAAAAACTGTTTTTTCTATCTTTGATTATAAACTGTAATGAACGAAAATTCGATGGATCTAAGTTGAAGGTTACAGTGGATTTGTGTATGTTGTCTTATAAGGGTCGCATGATAATTGTTACATTAATGAGATTGTTTTGTATAACATTGTAAATGAAAGCGTAGTTATAATTGTTTTTTGTGGTTTACTGATCTTGGTAGATTCCACAAGTTTAGAAGTGGCAGCAGATAAAGAAGACTGTCGTTATCAGCCAATATCCACTGGTTCTTTCATGATCTGATAAAGACGAAGATATCAGAATGTTTAGGACTATTAATCTCATACGTACGTACTATTACTAATGCTGGAGAATGTATGCTTATGTTTGTATTTTTTCTAGAAGGTTAATATTATGGAAGGAACTCGTTAAAAGAAAAGGAATTATAGGAGGTAAAACTTAGAAAAAAAAAAATTAAAAAATCACAAATGTAAGAATATGAAAAAATCGTCATTTTGTTAAAGTTATTTCCTTGCAATTCTTCTAAGGAATAATTACAATGCTTTTTAAGGCCAGCAAATGATAAAATCACATTCAGAGGCTCTTATTATAAGATCCCCTCTTTTAAAAAAGTAGATCCATCCATTCCATTTGTGTTTCTTCTTGATGTTTTCTTGTTAATGCCATGGCAACAAAGAGGCATCAAGTTGACCATCCTGACATTATTTACTTAGAAAATAATGTATTCAGCTATTGACGTACACCATGAATAGTAATATTTCTGCTTATGTGCTCTTGTCTTGGTAGTGTTATTAGTGTTAATGTTTTCGATGCTGTATCTAGGGCTGTCTGTCTGCATCCCTTGACAGGTGCTTGATACCTTATACTCAAGTAAGGCATGAAGAGGATCTCGAATTGCATATGTAAATATGTGTCCCTCCTCGTTCATAATAATTGTTTGTTCTCTCTCTCTCTCTCTCTCTCTCTCTCTCTCTCTCTCTCTCTCTCTCTCTCTCTCTCTCTCTCTCTCTGATATAGAAAAAGTATGTGACATATTTTTATCATACGCTAGTGGTGTTTGCTTAGGTATGCAAAGAGAGGATGTAACTCCCATACCTGGGAGCCATTGTTGTGTGTGAGGATTAAGTTGGTAAAAACATTAAACCTTTTTCATCAGACATGTATCTACACAAGATCACACGAATATTCTATACACACACATTATATATATATATATATATATATATATATATATATATATATATATATATATATATATATATATATATATATATATATATACACACACACACACACACACACACAGATAAAGTTAGAGAGTGTGTGTGTGTAAACTTTCTCCTTTCGGGGAAGGCTTAATACTGAATATACAGTATATATATATATATATATATATATATATATATATATATATATATATATATATATATATACATACACAAATATATATATATATATATATATATATATATATATATATATATATATGTATATACATACACAAATATATACATATATATATATATATATATATATATATATATATATATATATATATAATATATATATATATATGTGTGTGTGTGTGTGTGTGTGTGTCTGTGTGCATCTATGTGTGCGCGCGTGTGTGTACTTTATTTTCCACAAATTAGCAAGAAGATTTTTAGCACTTGTTGGAGAATTGGTAATGTTAGCTGATTACCACCTAATTTCTATACCTCCAATATTATCTAAATTTTTAATGTCTTTTGGCAAAACTTCTAAATAGTGATGCTTAAGTTAATAATATATTCCCTAGTTTCCAAAGTGGCTTTCAGAAATCCCTTGATTATGTTCAGGAATTTCGTATGACTGGTCTTCATTTTAGTGCTTTCTTTGACCGTGTTAATCATTAGTCCTTTGTTTTCAAACTCAAACAATTGGGAGTAGGTGTGTGTTTTGTTGGTATCATTATTGATTTTTTAAGTAATAGATTGCAGAGTCGTTGTGGATGGATACCATAGTGAGTATAGGAAGTTGATGTCTGGTTTTCCTGAGAGTAGTGTTCTTGGACCATTACTTTTGATATTATATATACATGATATGCGGGTTGGCCTAGAAAACAAGTTTGTCGCATATGCAGATGGTGCTACTTTCTTTACCTCAATTCCTTAATGTAGAGCTGTGGTTGCTGAATCCCTTAATTAAGATCTAGCTAAAATTTTCTATTACGTTTGAGAAACACGTTCTGCCTGTTTCTTCTTCAATTGCACTTGAGATTGGCTTATTTAGAAATTATTTGAAGATTTTCGGTGATCAGTCTATTATGAAGATATGTTTTAATTCTTTCATTCTACCCTATTTCAGGTGGCCTGGTGTCCTCCTGTCTGTTTTTCAGCTGCTGACTCTCAACTTAATTTGTTAGGACAAGAACTTGCGGTCTAAATTTCTTATTCTTGATTTTGATATTAATCTTTGGCACTAGTTCAGTTCAGTTCAGTTCTTGGTTCCTGTTCTACAAGATTTTTCACAATTCTGTCTATCCTTTGCATTTAGGTCTTCCCAGACTGTACCATCCTTTGCATAGTTCTAGATATGCAGTATTTTCTACACTTTTGTCTTCACCATCATAAGCCTCAACACTACCCGGTATTCTAGGAGTTTTATTCACGCCGGTACTAGATTGTGGAATGATCTGCATAGTCAAGCAGATGAGGTGGTGGAACTTCAGAAATTCAGACATTTAGCGAATGTTTTTACATTTAACAGGCTGATATAAGTCTGTCTTCATAGTTTAGATATGGCAGATTTGTTTTAATATTGTTAATGATCTTAAAATATTTTATATTCATTGTTTATTACTTCTCATATACTTTGTTTCCTCATTTCCTTTCTTCACTTGGCATTTTTCCCTGATGGGGCCCTTGGTCTTATAATGCCGCTGGTATATGGCATCGTGCAAGTAGATCTATCTTGTAGTATGTCAAAGACTTGCAATAAATTTGATAGTGTGATACTCTATCCTTTTGACTGTTATTAATTTGTGCTTATTCTACTGGTGTGTTTGGTGACATTTAATAGGAAAACCTATAATCAGGAACACGTAAGAGATCTTAAAATAGTAAACAGAAAACTAGATATTATGTATTGTCTTGTTCAGGCGTTCTTGGAAGACAGAAAAAGTGACTCATGCTATATAAAAATTTTACAATAGGGTTGTGCCGTTTTTGCCCTTATTAAGGCAAATGTCTTATTAGTGAAAGAAATTATATATCTACTACATATCCACCCTTCTTTCTATATGAATGAACTATTATCTATCGCATTATTTTCTATTTCCGTTTTTACGTAACCGCTTCGGTGTTCCGCACCATATGGCCCAAATTCTTAAATCCATTCCAATCCCTAGAGCATGAATGTTTGCTCAGAGTCCAAGCAAAGTCATGGCCGGGCAGATGCAAATTTTCAGAGAGAAGCAGATTCAAAATATGCAGCGTAATAAGACAGGAAGTATTTTTTTTTTTGCAAAGATAGTGATCTGCTTTCTGCACTGAATTTTCCGGAGCATTGACGGCCTTCGCCATAGTTGGTTGAGTAGAATTCCATCTCCTTGTCATAAGGCATATGGGCAACTCCCCCCCCCCCCCCCCTCTCTCTCTCTCTCTCTCTCTCTCTCTCTCTCTCTCTCTCTCTCTCTCTCTCTCTCTCTCTCTCTCTCATGTTTTAGTGTGTATTAGCCTTATCCACGCATACACACTCCTTTACTCACATTTTCTAAGAGTAAATCCCTTTGATCACATGGAAAATCAAAGTAGAAGAAGAAATGTTAGAATCGAGATTAATAGCTCTTGCTTGCATTTACATAAAAATCACTCGACTGGCTCTACACACTTGTACACTGTAATTTTAAACCATGTGAGCAGAAAGTCCTTGATCTTACTCAATGTTCACAGGATTAAGACCTTGCACAAACTCTATGTTTGCTTTACTTACGGAAACAAGGGCCACCAAAAGCTTACTCTTACATAATTTTGGTATAAACATGGGGGGGGGGGGATCTACAAACACACACAATGTTGAGAATTTGAGCTTTTATCTTTCTCATACACTAGTTTTATTAAGTGAAGGAGTTACTCTTACGCACAAAAAGGCTAGCATGATTAGTCTCCACTCTATTGGTCAAGAGTTCAATTCTCACTCAAGACTTGATGGGTTTTCACTGACACATAATGATACTGTCCCTTTGAGAGAGCAAATAAGTATAATGACGACGACTTATTAGTAGCTATTGATTTGCTGACAGGTTTTGTTTGGGTGAGAAGGCCAAGGGCTCTTAACATAGATTATTTTCGGGGACACGAAATACTCAGAAATTAAATTCCTTGCACATGCAAACGGAAACGTGTTTTCTTCGGGAAATTTAAAGGTTCTCATACATTTCCAGCTTTTTCTGTTAGTTAACCATCTATTACAGTTAAAAGTTTAGTAGGATTATGAATTAATTTGTCTTTTATTGGCTGTATATCTGGGTGTTATTTCCATTTAGTACTAGTGGAAGGTAGGTTGTTCACTTTAATCAGTATTTAAAAATCTACGTGTTGTAGTCACGTTTATCATTATAGAATTTTTGACAGTTTTGTCTGTTTCCTCTTAACCCCCCTTACCGGGAGGCCTACTTATTTCTGTTTTCTTGTTTTTTTTTTCTTTTAAAGCAATCGTCCGATCTTAATTGTTAATTGGAGTTCACAATATCTTATGATGAAAGAGGAAATTGCTATTATTCCCAATATACAAACTTTCACGTTAAATAAACCAATTGTTATTTCTGCATTTAAACAATCCTACCTACCTTCAACGCGTATTTCGTCATGTAGACAGACCTGCGGAAAACTGATCAATCAATGATAGGGAACAATCTTCATATTTCGATTTCACCGTGTCTAACATTATCGGTTTCTCTCCCCCACTTTCCCTGAGTTTGATTTATCGCGCTGGTCGTTGAAATCGGCAGATGTTGGACAGGGTGCGTTATCGTCATTGGCTGATTCGTGTCAGAGTTGTTACCTTATCGCCCGCGAATATGAGTATGCACATAGATAAAAAGCAGCTTCCATATTTGATATTAAAGAAAGCTGTGACAAAATAGTTTATAATTT
>NC_090729.1:170881228-170883728 GCF_036898095.1 Palaemon carinicauda | reverse complement strand
TTGTTCATGCGTGCTTGTGTTTGGATGGGTGTTGCCTAATAATAGGACTTAGCTATAACGTACACGACTGAAAATCATATTTAGGTCCTCTAATTACTAAGTTATTAGACGTTAATCATATAAAAAATAACAGGAGAAGCAGTGTGATGAATAAGTTTTTGAAATACACTTGTGCACAAACTTTTTTAATTTTTACCTCAATTTGATTTTTAATTCACACGAACTGGGTGTTCATTACTTTAGACAGTGCACAGGTGTGCAGTTCTCCCAGGTACCCTGCGTACAAGTCCTACTATGAATATGGATTTTATGAAATTCAGATTAAGAGATTTGTGATAGGCATAACAACCTTCATTTTCGTTCCTTCTATCTTCGATTGTCTTCTTACCACTGAGTGAGATACGAGATGATATAAAGGCCTCTTTTAGGCTTGCTTGGGATTTTAATGTGCACCACAAGGAGTGGTTAAATTTGAATTTTCTTGTGATCACCATGGCTGAATCGCTTTTGACTTTGCTATTTAATGAGGTTATGAGTTAATCATAAGCGAGGATACTCACAGGTCTGGCAATTGCTTGGATATATTATACACCGATTTCACAGGTGTTATAACAAGCAAGGTTATTACTCCCTGGTTTCATCGGTAACTAAGACTGAACAGCCTGTCCTTAATTTATCATATTCTTGTAAGATATACTGTATATAGAATCATTAGCAGACTTGAATGACGTTTTGAATTATCTGCATTTAGATTAGTTACAATTTTATAAAGGGGTTCAGCCTGTTCCTAAAAGAAAATCCGGTCATCAAAACTTATAAAGAGAGAGAGAGAGAGAGAGAGAGAGAGAGAGAGAGGAGAGAGAGAGAGAGAGAGAGAGAGAGGAGAGAGAGAGCTATTGGTGAGGGATTGTATGCTTCAATTGAAAACAAACCTCAATGCAATGATGATTGTAGGTATGCTTATTTGCAGTAACAGAGGAATTATCATCCTTGGAAAATTGATAGATTAAATTTGACTTGGTCAAATGTTTTTGGAATTACTGAATCGTGAAGCCATTTTCTTGCTATATACTTAATTGCAAATTGTAGAAGAGGGTTTTAGTCTTACATATTGGACACACTCATATAGGCTAATGACCAGTATATTTTCTGCTTGTATTGTAAACATTTAGCAAATAGAGAGAGAGAGAGAGAGAGAGAGAGAGAGAGAGAGAGAGAGAGAGAGGAGAGAGAGAGAGAGAGAGAGCTATTGGCGAGGGATTGTATGCTTCAATTGAAAAGAAACCTTTTTCTGGTACAAACCCAGGTCATAATGATGGGCTTCCATTAATTCTGCCCTCTGTGGTGTAGACTTAACCATTCCTCCTATATTTATATCAAATTGCTCTGTCACTCTGTCATTTTGACATAAGCAAGGTAATGAGAAAATCACTTTTCATTATTGATATCCTGAAGGTAAAGTAATTAGTTCAGCTTTTTGGTTCCGTAAAATTAAAATATTTTTAATGGACATTGATGCGTATGGAGGCTTATACCGAATGGACCCCCCCCCCCCCCTGTTTCTTTTGTACAGACACCTTATTTCTTAGCTCCTGATTCGTCTGCTATTTTTCTCAACTTCAGTAGAAGAGGTTCTGTTTGTATTTGAAGAATTGGCAAAGTTACTCAATTAGGTAAATATTATTGAACATCTTATGGCAAAACGTCAACATTTTTATGCTGAAGGTAATCATCTATTCCTAATTTACAATTAGGATCTTGCTAATGCCTTGGAGCATGGTATTCCCAAGGCCTACGCGAAAATAATGCAATTTCCAACGTTGTACAAACATCCTTTGATGATGGTCAGAAAGTTTGTACGGTTGGCCCGTAATTTTAGTGCTGCCTTTACCCATATTAATCATGAGGCCCTTATTTTCAAACATCTAACTGTAAACACTGCAACATTTCTATATTGCAGTCACACTATTTCTTCCAATTATTTTAAAACCCCGCGTCCTAGTATCCTTCTGTAACTATGCAACACGCTCTAGGTTTCCCTTTCCTTCCAACACTTGCTAATTACGCATTTTTTTTTCTAAAATGTCTTATCCTGTTTTTCCTACATTTCCAAAGCGTCGTGGGTGCCTATAATAACCAACTCATCCGAATATTCACCTTACATCATTTTTGTATACACATTCAAATATACATTTTATTTCCATAAACGAGAGTGGGCTTCACAATCGGTTATTATTATTATTATTATTATTATTATTATTATTATTATTATTATTATTATTATTATTATCTAAGCTACAACCCTAGTTAGAAAAGCAGGATGCTATAAGCCCAATGGCTCAAATAGGGAAAATAGCCTAGTAAGGAAAGGTAATAAGGAATTGAAAAGAAGAATGTGCCCGAGTGTACCCACAAGCAAGAGATCTCACTCGGGAACTCAAACCCTAGACAGTGGAAGACCTTGGTACAGAGGTTACAACATTACCCTAGAGTCAGTGGT
>NC_090729.1:170878863-170880728 GCF_036898095.1 Palaemon carinicauda | reverse complement strand
GCGAATGGGAATGCGAATGGAATGGGAGTGAATGTAATGAATGGAATATGATGTTGTATTGATGGTGATGTAATGTTGGATGGGGGGGATGTAAATGGTAATTTGAATTGTAAATGGGGGGTGAATTATGGATTGATGTGGGTAATGTTGTGTTGGGGGATGATATGTGGTGGAATGTATGTTAATGGTAATGAAGTGGAATTTGAATGGGGTTGGGAATTGGTAATGTGGTGTTATTTGGATGTATTTGAATGATTGTGTGTAATGGGTGATGGAAGTGGTGGGCCAATATGATCTGTAATTCATTCGCATATGGAACAAATTTTCCCTGGGAAGAATAATTGGGTAGTTCTTTAAAGAAGCCCCCATCAACGTTAAACACACAAGAGAGAAAATACAGAGTACCATGGATCTGTCATGAGAAAAAAATCACGGCTGTATAAATTACAAAAACATTAGCTGGCACCTCAGGTTGTGTGGTATAGCGAGGTCTCAGTGCCTCGAGGAAAACGTGCACATGTTCAGTGTGATGTAGACAGTGGACGAGGTAAGAGTTCGCGCTCTCTTTCGTGATCCGTTTCTTCACGTTGGTAACCCGTGATTCGGTTGCTTTTTCGATGTAGAGTAACAAACTGTTAAATCCTTTCACTGTATTGCACAACTATTGTTGAATCCCGTGTTAAAAGCAATTCTAGTGGATGTTTGCTGCCGAGAATTTTTTTTTATACAATCCTCAGATGAAAACTTGTTTGGTTACTCCCACAGATAAAGCGAAGAAGAAACTCTGGGTAAGTTTAACAACTGATGTCCTTCTCTTTTCTCTATTTCTCTTGCATCTTTCGTGACAGATATGATCGCCTACATTCATCTGCTTTGTGTTCGTAGCTCGTGTCTGGAGAAGAGAGATGATGCTACCACAAGTGGCTTTGCCTTTTAGATTGGCTTAAGGGTATTTAAACACGTTTGTCAGTTTCGCAACAACGTCGCCTCGCTTAAGTGTAGCTTTGCTTGTCCTAGTTTCGTTTGTTCTCCTAGTGTCGCTTTTTGTTGTTCTAAATATGCAAAACTTATTGTTTTATCATTGTGTTCTGTATTTTCAATATTGTGTGATTTCACTTTCTAATCTGGTCCTATGACTATTTTCTTGCCATGACCTTCACGGCGTGACGTGACAGATATTACCTTCCTTGCCCTCCAGAATTTAATACCAGCTCATAGGTCTAGATATTTTTGAAGCTAATAATAGAATATTATTATTATTAGCCAAGCTACAACCCTAGTTGGAAAAGCAAGATGCTATAAGCCCAAGGGCTCCAATAAGGAAAAGATGGCCCAGTGAGGAAAGGAAATAAATAAATGCTGAGAACAAATTAACAATAAACCATTCTAAAAACAGTAACAACGTCAAAACATATGTCATATGTAAACTATAAAAAGACTCATGTCAGCCTGGTCAACATAAAAATATTTGCTGCAACTTTGAACTTATGAAGTTCTACTGATTCAACTCCCCAATTAGGAAGATCATTCCACAACTTGGTCACAGCTGGAATAAATCTTTTAGAATACTGTGTAGTATTGAGCTCATGATGGAGAAGGCCTGCCTATTAGAATTAACTGCCTGCCTAGTATTACGAACAGGGTAGAATTGTCCAGGGAGATCTGAATGTAAAGGATGGTTGTATTTAGTCTTTCTAAGCCAACGAATCCTGAAATTAACATCAGCTTTCAAGTTTATGCACCTGTAGTTAATATGTTGAGCCTTTGGTGTATGGACTGACGATAAAATGATAGTAATGATAATGATAATCTTGGTAACAATGATAGTATTTACAGGCCAAAACACGTTTTAGGAAAGGAATGCA
>NC_090729.1:170858863-170873863 GCF_036898095.1 Palaemon carinicauda | reverse complement strand
TGTGTTTCATTGGGTCTTTAAGACACAAATCTCTTTTAGTGATTTAAAAGGTAAACCGGTTTTTAGTTGACTGGTTTGCCAATAACATTTACTTTCAACTTTTTAGTAGCTTGACCCCAAGTAAACGTTAGAATGGAAGGACTAACTGCATAGTACCACTTCAACAGGCTGTAACGTAACCTCCTTTTTTATTACTTCTGATTAAGAAATATCAATACGCATCTAGATTTTGTGTTCTCAGTCGGAAAATTTTGTCTTTATTTTCCATGGTTACAGATTCCTATGTCAGATACTTATTCCGTCTGATTTTTTCTTTTTTTTTAGAATTTTGTGGTAACGGGTTTGTTAGCAACTTTATATATATATATATATATATATATATTTATATATATAATATATATAATATATATATATATATTTATATATATAATATATATAATATATATATATATACATGTATGTATATATGTATATATATATATATATATACATGTATGTATATATATATATATATATATATTTACATACATATATATGTATATATATATATATATATATCACAAATTAAAATACTGAACTTATTTTACAAGAATTTCTTTCATAGTGGGATTGAAAAAGATATTACACCTTGTTTATGTTTTTAATTAAATCTGTTAGTGACCAAGTAACTTGTAATAAAGTTCACAGTGAACCATATGTGCTTATAAACTAATGAAGTATATAACAAAAGATAAGCTGCATCCCAATTTTATTTTCCCTGACGTCTGTAACAGCAGAGGTGTAAATATAAGACTTTCCGTGGTCCCGTGGCTTCCTCTCTCATTCCCGAGAAAATAAAAAGAAAGGAGCGGATTACCTGTTGATCCTCGCTGAGCCTACAGTAGATGAGGTTTCGCTTCACTAATGGTCGCGGGAGGCAATAAAAGAGATTAACTAATCATTCAGAGGAACTTTTCGTGAATTATATTTGTTGTTCTGTGGTTGTGATCGGTTTTTAGTTGCGCTCTCTTTGGCCTACTTCTTGGCATAAACAGTAATCGGAGATTGATTATACTTTTTTTCGTTCTATTACTGACGCATTTTTTTTCATTGGTTTTATTCTGTTGGCCTTAAAAAAACATTGATATGATTATATGGTGGGTTCTTGGAAAGATTGAAATTCATTCATTTGTCAAGGGAGAATACTGAGGTCATCAAGACGTTTGATTAAGTGTTTCTGACACACACACACGCATATATATATATATATATATATATATATATATATATATATATATATATTGTGTGTGTGTAGAGAGAGAGAGAGAGAGAGAGAGAGAGAGAGAGAGAGAGGAGAGAGAGAGAGAGATGAGAGAGAGAGAGAGAGAGAGAGAGAGTGTTTTCTCCATAAAACGTAATTTATGCTCTATCCAACCTGGTGTTAACACGCGAAGAAGCTTATACAGTATATAATATTTTTCATAATGTTAATTTATGAAGAGTTTTAAAAGTTCTTTCCACACACTTGTTTGACTTCACATTACAAGCGGATTGGGTTTGTGTATACAGTGTCATCATATTAGTTTTTAAAGCAAGAGGAGCGAAGGTTTATTTACAGAATACCCATTTTTAACTAGTTTACGACGATACCAGTAGGAAAAACTGGTCCCATTTTTTTTTAGCTCGGGTTTCACAAGGCTTGTTGCCTGAAAGATAATCTTCCTCCGTTTTTAGAGAGCAACGAGCTTATGGCAAGGCAACAAAACGTGTTCAGAAATTATGCTGACTCCGGATTTTGTTCATTGTATTTATACTTGCGAAGAGTGTGCGGTTCTGCGAGTGTTAACACGACTGCGCTATGGCACACGCTAAAAGCTTAAACCCATGTACTGTATGGTTACCATGTATTTCTTCTGTTTGGAAATCCTTCCCTCCAAATCCATCGTTGCCCCCCTCCCCCACCATCCCTATTCGACTCCCTATTTCCATTTATAGATCCCACCAAGAACAGACGTTTAGCACGCAACCTTTCTGAACTTTTAAAAACGGACAATGAAAGCATTTTTTAATTTTTTTTTTCGCTTGTTTAGTCATATTAGTAGTAATGGTTAAGTGTTGGATGAATGTAATAATCCTAGTGCCAGAAATCAGTTTTTTTTTTGGGGGGGGAGGGGGGCGTGAATCTTTATATTTGACTATAAACAGGGGAGATTATCAGATAGTTGTAATATGGTCTATATTTATAAGCTCCTATCTATTTAAATCCAAAATGTGTTTTGCTGCAGAGATGTTTATATTAAAGTTATTTGGAGAGGAGTTGTCCCTGGCTGGGTCGAGTTCTTGTTCTTCGATTAATATTTTCACAGAAGTAGTAGACCTTAGGCTATTACTTTACTTACTGTACTTTAAGGTCTTTTTTCCTGGTCCTGATACACAATGGAACCCTAGGCACTACATGACCTAGAAGATCAGTTTATTTTATATACTTAGGTATTTTGTGTATCACACAGTGTGATTGCGTGTTTATTGGCAAATCCATCATATTGACGTCAAGATCGAACGGTATATGTTAAAATGTAATTAGCTTTTAGGCTATCATTGTTGAAGCAGTTGTTATAGTTTAACAATAGTGCGAGGGCCATTGTTCATTATTAAGATTTGGATTATTTGTATTAAGGAGATGATGTTGATAGTTGTCCCAGATCCCGAATAATGCGTCTAGGATTCCATTCCGTTTCCATTTGAAAAAAAAAAAAAAAAAATATTTTTTTTTTGCATAAGAAAATCTTCCCTTTCTATAAAGGATTTCTTATGCATAAAACTCTTATCTATAGAAGGGGAATCTTATTTTGACTAAGACCTTCATCACTCTGGGTATAAAGTTCGTTGCCTAAAAAAAAAAAAGGCTTATCGGCAAGAAAATGTTCTCCGTGCATTAAGATAGTCCTTTCTTTGGGTAAAGAAAGGTTATATCTAGATTGGGATTCCGCCCTTCTTATTGAAAGGAAAATTCTTCCCCTCAGAAAAGATAAAAAAGAGGAAATATAATTGGGATATTACACTTGAATAATTCACTAATTTACCCACTTCGTTTGTAGAGGAATAAGGTTTGGATTTCGTTGTATTCTTACAAAGGACACGCAGTGATTTGTAAGGTCATTATAAAGAAACTTACTTTACCCAAACTTTCTCTATAAATTGTGGATTTTTTTTAGAAGTAAATGGGGTATGTCCTTTTTTTTCCAGGACTCTCGAATTGAAAAAGAATGTCTAAATCCTGAAAATTACTTTCCAATATGTCTTTCACGTCAGTTTGTTGCTCCAAATGTCATTTTGAAATTGCATATTTGTTCTTTATCAAAGCCTGTCCCAAGAAGTAAAGCTTATAAATATGACCTTGGTTACTTAACTGACATTACAAAAGAATGGCATTAAATATGAATTTTCTCAGTAACTTTGTTGTTTCTTCCATTGGTATTGGCACAGAATCCTAAACTCTGTTGTAAGTGCATAGATATTTTGTTTTAGATCTTAAAACTCAGAATATGCTCAGGTTAGCTTGTATGCCATGGCCATCTGTTTTAAATGTGGGATTACTCATCCATGTTTTGAACATTTATGTTTTTTAATCCAGTGACCGGGTAAAGCGGTTTAAAATTATTAACGCATTAATGCCTGTTTTTCAAGTTTTTGCGTAAAGTGCAATGTTTTTCAAGACGCTTGGTGTACCAAAACCTGTTTGCTATGTTTAACAGCCCATTCGAGGTTTTGAAAGTTGGAAGCAATGTAATGGTTATTGATATTATGAATTAGTTTTGCAATACGTCCGAGTCCCATTTGCAGACTTTCGTTAGTCTCGGGGGGGGGGGGGAAACCGTTCTCAAATGTGAGGGGACGTTTATTGTAAAGTAAAATAGATTTTGAGAAAGGTTGTGCAGTTTTGAGAAAAAAAATATTAGAAGGAAAGCAATTTAGAAATGGTCCCCCCAAAAAAAACAATTGTCGCCAACCCCCTCCCCCCCAGAAAAAAATAGAAAAAAAAAATCAAGAATGTGTACGATGTGCCACATGAAGCATAGAGTAGCCATTATTCCGTTATATAGGTAGGATAAAGGAACATTAAATTTATTACTAGTGTTCCTCTCTCCTTATACTTCTACTTTTGAGAATTAAATTCTTATGAGAATTACATATAAACTATCTAGTTGAAGATTTTGATTCTTCCAAGTCTTCGAAACCTAATTTTTACCTTGGATGAAAATATAGATGCCCTTTATTTCCTCAGTAGATTATTGTCTGACGGATAGGAAAAGGTGCGCGCTCGCAAGCACTTTAACAGACACGGAAACATGGGAACGTTTGCAAGCACGGAAACATATAGGTGCATAAGTACAGATGTGGCAGAGACCGATGTATTGTCCCATCCTCGACCATCCTTCTTTTTGGGGAAACTGCTTGTGTTTGAGTGGTAGATGGCACACTGATGACAATGACTGTAACGGATGCCAAAATCGCCTCAATATATATATATTATATTATGTGTGTGTATAATGTAAATACTGTTCTCTCTAATCAGTATACGAATCTAAAATCGTAAGTTCAAATTGATTCATGGATGTTGTTAGAACACTTCAACACCTTTGTCTGTGTGAGAGCTACCACCATCATTGACTGTATGTATTTGATATGTATTCATTTCGAAAAACAAACCTAAGCCTTCTTGTTACTAACAATCTTATCTATTTTCATTTTCCAGTTTTGTAATCATAAAATCAATTTTTATAGTCAAAATGGAGTCTAATGCCATGTACTTTTTTTTTTTTTTTTTTTTTTTTTTTTTTTTTTTTTTTTTATACACTTGATGCCTTGTTTTACCTGTGCTCAATTACCTTGACCTGGCTGGTCACCTCTTTGATCGCCGTTGTGTCTGTTTCTAACCTATTCATAGAGGTCCAGCCATTGTTTTACGCGTGGATGCCTAGTGGCCGTTCAGCATTATAAAATTGGTGTTCATTATACCGAGAAATTCAAACGCGTTCATCTTTGATGCAAACAACTCATGATGACTTTTACGTTGTGTTTCTTTTCATTAGTTTTGAAAGAAAGTAATTCTGCAAAACAAGTTTCGATAGTGTCTATCGTATGTGTGTTCCTGTTTTGTGTAATCTTTTGACATAACTCGAAAGAAAACTGGTCCGCAATTCTCCTAATCCCTTTATGCCATTTTCTTTGATAATGAACCAGCTCGGTGGAATGGACAGCTTTGATTCAGTCTAGTTTTCTTTATTTTAGTTTGTCTTTTGTTATGTTTGTTTATGTTTATTGTTCAAATATTTCCGCCTGTTGAAACCATTCACGTACATCGTAGTTGACACCTTTAACCTATCATATTTCAATTGCAGTAAATGTCTTCGACAGTGAGTGTCAATATTTGTTGTTTGTTTGTGTAATGGAGAGGGAAATTCAAGTGATCAGGATGAGGGGAGTTATTATTATTGTTATTGTTATTATTATTATTATTATTATTATTCCCCAATAATATTATTTATTTTTTTTACCATAAAGGAAAACAGACTCACGAAACGTTGATGACCTTTGTTGTTGTTATGCCAATTTTTTTTTATATGAGTAATATTTCGGAAAACTTGTACGGCCGATTTAAGTAAGTGATTACTAATTGTTGATATCAGATTTTGAGTAAAATTCGTTCATATAAAATCACCATTAATCGACTCGCTTTTTATCCTATTATGTCCAGAAGATCTGTCAAATCAGAAGTGTTAAGAATCAGGTTTCATAGAAAATTTTGAACTTATGATACTTAGATTGTCATTTATATTTTTCATTTATTTCTGTGAAGTTGAAATTACGTGGTGATATTATTGTGACCTAAGTGTAGGCGTTTCCTAACTCTCTTGAATGATATTGAAAAGATGTCTGCTCAGTAACTCTTAAATTAATCGGCATCCTGTTGTCGCATAGCTACAGACACTTCGCCCCAAAATTCTGTTGCAAATATTATTGAATAGTTATTCAAAAGAGAGATACGGCAATTCAAGTCTTATGCTTCCTCAATTATGACTCATACTCTGAAGTTATTGTTTTTCTGATGGGTGCTATTTTCACCAAAGGAACATCAGTATTATATATTGATAATTAGTGCACCCGAGCCCTCAGAAATGACGGCTAAATATTTAGATAGATATGCACACACACGCACGCAAAGAGATTCAACCTTTCCCACCTTATCCCCGTTTCATCCCAGAGTACCCCTCTAACCAAGGTATGACTACTCTCTCTCTTTCCCTACCAGAGTAACTCGGAGAAACCGAGTAGTTATACGTCTAGCAATGCCACTGAGCGGGATAGGATACACACATACACACATATATATATATATATATATATATATATATATATGTATATATTTATATATTGTATATATATACATATATAAGTATATATATATGTGTATGTGTATGTATGTATGTATATATATATATATATATATATATATATATATATATATATATATATATATAAATATATAACGAAACACGTTGCTCTTTGATATATAGGGGAGATTCCCTCAAGTATTCATATTTGAAATCCTTACAAACCCACATAGGTTAGATAGTGATCTCCTGGTCTGAGGATAAAACAGAAGAGAGGGGTTGAGTGTAGGGTTAACATACCTGTTCTTCAACAGAAAACCAGTCGCCAAACAGATTTGTAACCTATTTCTTAATTTCGACGTGTTCGTCAGTGGGTCATTATGAAGCCTAACCAACCAACACCGTTAGTCGAGAGCGATGGTAAAAATGAATGTAATTTCATTATATTATACCAGAAGGAAATTTGAGTGCAGCATATGAATCCCGATTTTATTTGGTTTAATTATTCCAGATAGTAATGATTAAACTTGCAAATATGATTTAATTGCATCTGCTCAAGGGAAGCCACCTGTAAGGTTGGCAGGTTTAGTTTGTGACTGTCTTTTTCCTCTTTTTTATCTTATGAATACTTTCAACATCTTTGAATTATGAACTAGTTCATATCTTTGGTTAAATGTGAAGATACAAAAAGAATGTTTAAATGACAATTCTCTATTGATTTGAAATTAGCCCATTCCATTATAGAAAAACATACTATGAAAAGTACAATTGTTGGGGTTTTATTTATACCATGGAATTGATTGCAACGTTGCACATATCACGTATAAATGATACCTCCTAAAGATTTAGTGGCAAGCTTTTAATACATACCAGTGTCTTTCAAAAATGTTCTTAATCTTGGATCTGGTCGACTTATTCAGTTACTAACGTTCTATGAAGCTGTATTGCCATAATATATTAAATTTTACATACATATATACACATATAGTTTATGTGTGTTTGGGTGGTCTGTTAACTAGTAATTTTGCGTGCCAAATCTGAGAGAACAAAATTATTTTAAGCCGCTCATTTCATTTTTAAATTGTTTGTTTTGATTTTCGGGTCGTTAAGTATTCAGACAACGTCAAGTCATATACATAAATAATTGAAATAATTATTTTTCTTAAATGACAATAGAATTTTAAAATAACTGGTTCATATTTACAATATAATTTCAATAAATAATAATTCTATTGATTTCCAATAATATTCCTTATATAAAAAGTTATTTGCCAATCTCTACATTTTATAACAATCCTTATGGCTTGTTGCTTGTGCAGGCTGTCTTATCAATGAAAAAATCCGACGCTGAACTGATGAACCGAAATGTAATCAACGCGGTACAGGCACAAGTTCTCTGTTCATTCTGTTTTTCTTTCCCCGTTTCCGGGGGTCCTCTCTCCCCCTCTTTTCGTTTTTACCTGCCATTTCATTGCGCTGAATGAGTGTTTTACTGGGAAAGTAAGAATGTAGCGGAGTTATGCCCCGCTTCGTTCCATACTAGTCAGGCTTTAGCGGATAAATTCGGTATGACGGTAATCCTGTATTTTCCGTAAAATTTCGTGGCTGGAAGCGGTGTGCAAGTGTCTTTTATGCCTGTGCTGTTGTTATTGTCCCTTTTCCACCCAAAAATGAAAGGAATTTCATTAATATTTTGCTCTGCATTTCCTGTTTTTCTGGACTGGACGTGCATTTATTGGCGTGTTTGCTTGGTACTACCTCGAGAGAGAGAGAGAGAGAGAGAGAGAGAGAGAGAGAGAGAGAGAGAGAGAGAGAGAGAGAGAGAGAGAGAGAGAGAGAATTGATTGGTTTATCCAATTGGGGTTATAGTATCCCAAATATATTACATATCTATATATTATTTAGCCTGCTTTTTTATTCATTAGTTATGAAACTTGAATAATTTTACTATCTGCCTTTTAATACTCTCATTACGGTTTTGTTTATGCCTGTACGTCAGTTCTAATAACCTTAAATTCTCAGTGATTTTTGTAATTATGAAAGTTCGTAGTATTAGATGTACATCATTGTAATTCTCTCGTTATTATATATAGCTCTTAAGCCACTTCTTCTACAAGGCTAATTACGAAACTGACATCAAAAGACAACCGACAAACATCAAGCCTACTTTGCACTTATTAATTGTCCACAATGTTGATAACCCAGCTTGTGTGTGAAATTATGTCACCATCTCGTGTTCGGATTTGATGGGGAGATCTTCCTTTTATTACGTCACTTTTATAGAATTGACGTTATTTTTCGTTACGACGCGTTTCTAGCTTTTAAAATTACCTATTCCTCTTGCCATTGTTAATTTGAATTTATTTGTAAGATATATTAGATCGATTTCTTATCTTGCGAATGTTGACTTCATGCCGAACAAATTCTATTTTCTAACGAGCACAACAACAAAAGGGAAAGAAAATAGTGTCCCGTCTAATCCCGGAGAAACTGTTGGAGATTGCTTATGATGAACGGATGTTAGTATATTAATAAGGTTTTTCTGGAATCTCTGTTATAACGTGTTTATCTGTTTCTGATTAATTAATTATGATCTAGATCTCTATCTCCCATATATATTAAAGAACAAGCATATATATGTGTCTATATTTTATATGTGTGTATATATATATATGTATATCTATCTATATATATATGTATATCTATCTATATATATAAATATATATATATATATATATATATATATATACAGTATATATATATATATATATATATATATATATATATATATATTTCCGGTCATGCTCACGGTATTGCCAGACCTATAACTAATTGGTCTCACCACGTCTCTGGTAGGGGGAGAGGGATTAGTCATACCTTGGAGAGAGGTGGGTGCGTGTGTGTTCATATTTATAGAAATATTTAGCCATCATTTTTGACGGGTTGCTTACATGGTTTTACGTAACATGCTTCTCTATATGTGATTGACTGATTCAAGGTCTATAGAATATTCTGTAGACCTTGGGTTGAATATGATTCAAATCCCAATTTTTCCCTTAAGTAGTGTTTAGTAAAATGAAGTCTTCTTATCGTCTGCGTTATTGATCTCGTTAGATGTTGGGTTCTTATTAGGTAAAGTATGGGCAGTTAATTGAGCAGTTGGAGAATAGATTAAGAGATCAAATCCAGCGGCATTTAACGAAATTTTTCCACATTGCTTGTTTTCAAAGCCAGCCGACAACCTCATGCTAACAGAGTATATTTATCTAGATTAATGCTATGAAATAATTATAATAGTAATAATAATGATAGGGAAGAAGAAACCATCATGTGGTCGATAGAATTGTCTCTTGAAATAGCTAGTCACTAGCTTTGCAGAAGTAGGAAAAAGCTGTTTTTTGTATCTTTGATTATAAACTGTAATCAACGAAAATTCGATGGATCTACAGTAAGTTGAAGGTTACAGTGGATTTGTGTATGTTGTCTTATGAGGGTCGCATGATAATTGTTACATTAATGAGATTGTTTTGTATAACATTGTAAATCAAAGCGTAGTTATAATTGTTTTTTGTGGTTTACTGATCTTAGTAGATTCCACAAGTTTAGAAGTGGCAGCAGATAAAGAAGACTGTCGTTATCAGGCAATATCCACTGGTTCTTTCGTGATCTGATAAAGACGAAGATATCAGAATGTTTAGGACTATTAATCTCATACGTACTTACTATTACTAATGCGGGAGAATGTATGCTTATGTTCATATTTTTTTCTAGATGGTTAATATTTTGGAAGGGGTGCGTTAGAAGTAAAAGAAAAGAAAAGGAATTATAGGAGGTAAAATTAAAAAAGGAAAGAAATCACAAATGTAAGAATATGAAAAATAACTGGTATAAAATGAGAAAAAAATCGACATTTTGTGAAAGTTATTTCCCAGCAATTTTTCTAAGGAATAATTGCAATGCTATTTAAAGCCAGCAAATAATAAAATCACATTCAGAGGCTCTTATTATAAGATGCCCTCTTTTAAAAAAGTAGCTCCTTCCATTCCATTTGTGTTTCTTCTTAATGTTTTCTTGTTAATGCCATGGCAACAAAGAGGCAGCAAGTTGACCATCCTGACATTATTTACTTAGAAAATAATGTATTCAGCTATTGACGTACACCATGAATAGTAATATTTCCGCTTATGTGCTCTTGTCTTGGTAGTGTTATTAGTGTTAATGTTTTGGATGCTGTATCTAGGGCTGTCTGTCTGCATCCCTTGACAGGTGCTTGATACCGTATACTCAAGTAAGGCATGAAGAGGATCTCGAATTGCATATGTAAATATGTGTCCCTCCTCGTTCATAATAATTGTTTGTTCTCTCTCTCTCTCTCTCTCTCTCTCTCTCTCTCTCTCTCTCTCTCTCTCTCTCTCTCTCTCTCTCTCTCCTCTCTCTCTCTCTCTCTCTCATATAGAAAAAGTATGTGACATATTTTTATCATACGCTAGTGGTGTTTGCTTAGGTATGCAAAGAGAGGATGTAACTCCCATACCTGAGAGCCATTGTTGTGTGTGAGGATTAAGTTGGTAAAAACATTAAACCTTTATCATCAGACATGTATCTACACAAGATCACACGGATATTCTATACACACATTTTATATATATATATATATATATATATATATATATATATATATATATATATATATATATGTGTGTGTGTGTGTGTGTGTGTATGTGTGTGTATATATAGATAGACTGATAAAGGTAGTGTGTGTGTGTGTGTGTGTGTAAACTTTCTCCTTTCGGGGAAGGCTTAATACTGAATATACAGTATATATATATATATATATATATATATATATATATATATATATATATATATATATATACACACATACATATTATAATGTCTTTTGGCAAAACTTCTAAATAGTGATGCTTAAGTTTATAAATATATTCCCTAGTTTCCAAACTGGCTTTCGCACAGGGCTTGGAGCATGTCATGCCCTTACAATTTCCAATGCTGTTCAGAAATCCCTTGATTATGGTCAGGAATTTCGTATGACTGGTCTTCATTTTAGTGCTTTCTTTGACCGTGTTAATCATTAGTCCCTTGTTTTCAAACTCAAACAATTGGGAGTAGGTGCGTGTTTTGTTGTTATCATTATTGATTTTTTAAGTAATAGATTGTAGAGTCGTAGTGGATGGATACCATAGTGAGTATAGGAAGTTGATGTCTGGTTTTCCTGAGAGTAGTGTTCTTGGACCATTACTTTTGATATATATACATGATATGCGGGTTGGCCTAGAAAACAAGTTTGTCGCATATGCAGATGGTGCTACTTTCTTTACCTCAATTCCTTAATGTAGAGCTGTGGTTGCTGAATCCCTTAATTAAGATCTAGCTAAAATTTTCTATTACGTTTGAGAAACACGTTCTGCCTGTTGCTTCTTCAATTGCACTTGAAATTGGCTTATTTAGAAATTATTTTAAGATTTTCGGTGATCAGTCTATTATGAAGATATGTGTTAATTCTTTCATTCTACCTTATTTCGGGTGACCTGGTGTTCTCCTGTCTGTTTTTCAGCTGCTGACTCTCATCTTAATTTGTTGGACAAAATTTGCGGTCTAAATTTCTTATTCCTGATTTTGATATTAATCTTTGGCACTGTAGTTCAGTTCAGTTCTTGATTCCTGTTCCATAAGATTTTTCACAATTCTGTCCATCCTTTGCATTTAGATCTTCCCAGACTGTACCATCCTTTGCATAGTTCTAGATATGCAGTATTTTCTACACTTTTGTCTTCACCACCATAAGCCTCAACACTACCCGGTATTCTAGGAGTTTTATTCACGCCGGTACTAGATTGTGGAATGATCTGCCTAGTCAAGCAGATGAGTTGGTGGAACTTAAGAAATTCAGACATTTAGCGAATGTTTTTACATTTAACAGGTTGATATAAATCTGTCTTCATTGTTTAGATATGGCAGATTAAATTTAACATTGTTAATGATCTTAAAATATTTTATATTCATTGTTTATTATTTCTCATATACTTTGTTTCCTCATTTCCTTTCTTCACTTGGCATTTTTCCCTGATGGGGCCCTTGGGCTTATAATGCTGCTGGTATATGGCATCGTGCAAGTAGATCTATCTTGTAGTATTTCAAAGACTTTCAATAAATTTGATAGTTTGATACTATATCCTCTTGACTGTTATTAATATGTGCTTATTCTGCTGGTGTGCTTGGTGACATTTAATAGGAAAACCTATAATCGGGAACACGTAAGAGATCTTAAAATAATAAACAGAAAGCTAGATATTATGTATTGTTTTATTCAGGCGTTCTTGGAAGGCAGAAAAAGTGACTCATGCTATATAAAAATTTTACAATAGGGTTGTGCCATTTTTTCCCTTATTAAGGCAAATGTCTTATTCGTGAAAGAAATTATATATCTACTCCATATCCACCCCTCTTTCTATATGAATGAACTATTATCTATAGCATTATTTTCTATTCCCGTTTTTACGTAACCGCTTCGGTGTTCCGCGCCATATGGCCCAAATTCTTAAATCCATTCCAATCCCTAGAGCATGAATGTTTGCTCAGAGTCCAAGCAAAGTCATGGCCTGGCAGATGCAAATTTTCAGAGAGAAGCAGATTCAAAATATGCAGCGTAATAAGACAGGAAGTATTTTTTTGCAAGGGTAGTGATCTGTTTTCTGCACTGAATTTTCCGGAGCATTGACGGCCTTCGCCATAGTTGGTTGAGTAGAATTCCATCTCCCTGTCATAAGGCATATGGGCAACTCCTCTCTCTCTCTCTCTCTCTCTCTCTCTCTCTCTCTCTCTCTCTCTCTCTCTCTCTCTCTCTCTCATGTTTTAGTGTGTATTAACCTTATCCACGCATACACACACCTTTACACATGTTCTAAGAGTAAATCCCTTTGATCACATGGAAAATCAAAGTAGAAGAAGAAATGTTAGAATCGAGATTAATAGCTCTTGCTTGCATTTACATAAAAATCACTCGACTGGCTCTACACACTTGTACACTGTAATTTTAAACCATGTGAGCAGAAAGTCCTTGATCTTACTCAATGTCCACAGGATTAAGACCTTGTACAAACTCTATGTTTGCTTTACTTACGGAAACAAGGGCCACCAAAAGTTTACTCTTACATAATTTTGGTATAAACATGGGGTGGGGGGCGATCTACAAACACACACAATGTTGAGAATTTGAGCTTTATCTCTCTCATACACTAGTTTTATTAAGTGAAGGAGGAGTTACTCTACGCACAAAAAGGCTAGCATGAATAGTCTCCACTCTATTGGTCAAAGAGTTCAATTCTCACTCAAGACTTGATGGGTTTTCACTGACACATAATGATATTGTCCCTTTGAGCCAAGGACATGAAGTTTGAGAGAGCAAATAAGTATAATGTCGACGACTTATTAGTAACTATTGATTTGCTGACAGGTTTTGTTTGGGTGAGAAGGCTATTATAAGGGCTCTTAACATAGATTATTTTCGGGGACAGAGCCCTGATGTGTAAACAGGAAATATTCAGAAATTAAATTCCTTGCACATGCAAACGGAATAGACAGGTGTAACGTTTTTTCTTTGGGAAATTTAAAGGTTCTCATACATTTCCAGCTTTTTCTGTTAGTTAACCATCTATTACAGTTAAAAGTTTAGTAGGATTATGAATTAATTTTTCTTTTATTGGCTGTATATCTGGGCGTTATTTCCATTTAGTACTAGTGGAAGAGAGTTTGTTCACTTTTATCAGTATTTAAATATCTACGTGTTGCAGTCACGTTTATCATTATAGACTTTTTGACAGTTTTGTCTGTTTCCTCTTAACTCCCCTTTACGGGAGGCCTACTTATTTCTGTTTTCTGGTCTTTTTTTCTGTTAAAGCAGTCGTCCGATCTTAATTGTTAATCGCAGTTCACAATATCTTATGATGAAAGAGGAAATTGCTATTATTTCCAATATACAAACTTTCACGTTAAATAAACCAGTTGTTATTTCTGCATTTAAACAATCCTACCTACCTTCAACGCGTATTTCGTCATGTAGACAGACCTGCGGAAAACTGATCAGTCAATGATAGGGAACAATCTTCATATTTCGATTTCACCGTGTCTAACATTATCGGTTTCTCTCCCCCACTTTCCCTGAGTTTGATTTATCACGCTGGTCGTTGAAATCGGCAGATGTTGGACAGGGTGCGTTATCGTCATTGGCTGATTCGTGTCCGAGTTGTTACCTTATCGCCCGCGAATATGAGTATGCACTTAGATAAAAAGCAGCTTCCATATTTGATATCAAAGAAAGCTGTGACAAAATAGTTTATAATTTAACGAAATATATTAACCGTTTAGCATTTGGTTACCGGTAGGTACTTCATTCATTTTGTGGATAGAGACTTATTCTATTTCAGATTAGGTTTTCTGAAAGTGCCTCATGATCATTGATATATCGTTTTCAAATTAGAGGGGAATGTTATGTTTTAATTTTTCTCATAATTTCCTTATGAACTCTGTAGCTTTTTATGCCTAGTGAAGTATGATTTCATTATCTACTTATATTAAACTCTTTTTTCCTTTATAACAAAGATTTTAT
>NC_090729.1:170838863-170853863 GCF_036898095.1 Palaemon carinicauda | reverse complement strand
AGCCCTCTTATTTTCCTTACGCCTTCCTTTTTCTCGTGTTATATCTAGACATGATGATAGCATTGCTAAGGTAATAAGCATCATTATACAGTTGTATTACCTCAGAATACATTATTCAGTTTTTGACGTTTTAAACTTGTTATATGTAAATGTGGAAATGTTTAGGAATGTTTATTCATTTCCTAAGCTTTATCGTGTTGATGTTAAATGTTCAATATATGATGATTCTACACTTATTTAAATCGTGTATGCATGAAAATGTTATTGAATAATTGGTTTACTAATATTTTAATTTTGATATGTAGTCATTGGCACTTAATGTGAATATGTTCATATGAGTATTTAGGTAACAATATTAATATAAATATTTTTACATTAGCTTAGGTTGAATCTTATAATTATTTTGCTCTAATATGAAAATATGCTTTCTATGCCTGTATGAAACTTATCCTCTTGAACTATTATCTTTCTAAACATGATGATACTTAGAGGTTCGGGTTAATGAACCTGACTTTATATTTTATGTGTTTTTAATGTTTATAAACGTTTTATTTGTAATCTGGACCTAGCTAACGGTAGTTAATGATTTATTGAAACTGAACCTTGAGTGTGGTCAGTACGTGGATAGGTGATCGACAATAAAAGGTAGGAGGTAATTTGATCACTACTAAAATAAGCTTGATCAGAAAGGGAAGTAGCAACAGAACTTGTATGGGGACCTCCATTGAAGTGAAATGCTTCTATTACACAAGTTGTTCCACATACTGAAAAAATACAGGTGTCATCGTACGCGACGAATTTGATATGGCTCCTTAAAAATCACATCGTTGACTTCCATGCGTAAACAAGATCAGCAAAAAACATCTTAGAGAGAGAGAGAGAGAGAGAGAGAGAGAGAGAGAGAGAGAGAGAGAGAGAGAGAGAGAAGGTTTTTATATGGGGTATGAGTAATTCATTTGGTTAGCTGATAATCACTGAAGCTATCTTTATCAAAGATACGAAGCTTTTGAATTGTCAAGGAGAAAGCTGTGATGGATTTCTAAAATAGTGTAAAACACAGAGTTATATGCCTTTTTATTAGCTGCTAATATATATTTTGTCAATTCTCACTTCTAATTTTACATGTATGTTAACTTATATCTTGACGATTCAAAAGCTATATATTTCACGAAAGATTCAAGTATTTATGCATGTGTACATATTTCGCATGTTTTGTTAAACACCCACTTGATTTAGTTAATCTTTTTACCTTTGACACTAGCCAACAACTCTCTTGTATTCTGATAGTATTTTACTTGAGAATTGTACCATTTTTTACGAGCAGTTCTATTGTTATTTTATGTAGGCCTATATAACATTTTGGCGTGAAATGTTTCAAGGTTATAGCCTAGCATGATATTGGACCGAGTACAGTCCGAAAGCTCGCTGTAATGGAAAGAAAAATAAAGGAAAGGATTTCAAGATAGCTGTCTCTTATCTTTTTTAAAAACTTCCAGCCTCGAAGTAAAGAACACTTACAGTTAAAATAGTTAAAATAAAGTCGTCTTTCTTTCAATGAAAGCTACAAGATATATGATCTGCAACCCACATTTATGTATTAACAATATATATATATATATATATATATGCATACATATGCATATATATATATATACACACATACATATATATATATGTGTATATATATATATATATATATATATCTGTGTGTGTGCATGTATAGTATAGTATATATGTATGCATTTGTGTTCATGCGTGCTTGTGTTTCGATGGGTGTTGCCTAATAATAGGAATTAGCTATAACGTACACGACTGAAAATCATATTTAGGTCCTCTAATTACTAAGTTATTAGACATTAATTATATCAAAATAACAGGAGAAGCAGTGTGATGAATATGTATTTGAAATACACTTGTGCATAAACTTATTTACTTTTTACCTCAATTTGATTTTTAATTCACACGAACTGGGTGTTCATATTTTAGACAGTGCACAGGTGTGCAGTTCTCCCAAGTACCCTGCGTACAAGTCCTACTATGAATATGGATTTTATGAAATTCAGATTAAGAGATTTGTGATAGGCATAACAACCTTCATTTTCGTTCCTTCTATCTTCGATTGTCTTCTTACCACTGAGTGAGATACGAGATGATATAAAGGCCTCTTTTAGGCTCGCTTGGGATTTTAATGTGCACCATAAGGAGTGGTTAAATTTGAATTTTCTTGTGATCACCATGGCTGAAGCGCTTTTGCCTTTGCTTCTTATTCAGGTTGTGAGTTAATCATAAGCGAGGTTACTCACAAGTCTGGCAATTGCTTGGATATATTATACACCGATTTCACAGGTGTTACAACAAGCAAGGTTATTACTCCCTGGTTTCATTGGTAACTAAGACTGAACAGCCTGTCCGTAATTTATCATATTCTTGTAAGATATACTGTATATAGAATCATTAGCAGACTTGAATGACGTTTTGAATTATTTGCATTTAAATTAGTTACAATTTTATAAAGGGGTTTAGCCTGTTCCTAAAAGAAAATCCGGTCATCAAAACTTATAAAAACATTCCTTCTTGTATTTTAAGATCTCGAATCAAGAACAAAACTCAATGCAATGCTGATTGTAGATGTGCTTATTTGCAGTAACAGAGGAATTATCATCCTTGGAAAATTGATAGATTAAATTTGACTTGGTCAAATGTTTTTGGAATTACTGAATCGTGAACCCAATTTCTTGATATATACTTAATTGCAAATTGTAGAAGAGGTTTTAGTCTTACATATTGGACACACTCATATAGGCTAATGACCAGTATATTTTCTGCCTGTATTGTAAACATTTAGCAAATGAGAGAGAGAGAGAGAGAGAGAGAGAGAGAGAGAGAGAGAGAGCTATTGGTGAGGGATTGTATGCTTCAATTGAAAAGAAACCTTTTTCTGGTACAAACCCAGATCATAATGGTGGGCTTCCATTAATTCTGCCCTCTGTGGTGTAGACTTAACCATTCCTCCTTTATTTATATCAAATTTCTCTGTCACTCTGCCACTTTGACATAAGCAAGGTAATGAGAAAATCAATTCTCATTATTGATATCCTGAAGGTAAAGTAATTAGTTCAGCTTTTCAGTTCCGTAAAATTAAAATATTTTTTACTGGACATTGATGCGTATGGAGGATTATACCGAATGGACCGGCCCCCTCCCCCCCCCCCCCGTTTCTTTTGTATAGACAGCTTATTTCTTAGCTCCTGATTCGTCTGCTATTTTCGCAACTTTGGTAGAAAAGGTTCTGTTTGTACTTGAAGAATTGGTAAAGTTACTCAATTAGGTAAATATTATTGAACATCTTATGGCAAAGCTTCAAAATTTTTATGCTAAAGGTAATCATTTCTTAATTTACAATTAGGATCTTGCTAATGCCTTAGAGCATGGTATTCCCAAGGCTTACGCGAAAATAATGCAATTTCCAACGTTGTACAAACATCCTTTGATGATGGTCAGAAAGTTTGTACGGTTGGCCGTAATTTTAGTGCTGCCTTTACCCATATTAATCATGAGGCCCTTGTTTCAGACATCTAATTGTAAACACTGCAACATTTCTATATTGCAGTCACACTATTTCTTCCAAGTATTTTTAAACCCCGCGTCCTAGTATCCTTCTGTAACTATGCAACACGCTCTAGGTTTCCCTCTCCTTCCAACACTTGCCAATTATGCAATTTTTATTTTTCCTAAAATGTCTTATCCTGTTTTTCCTACATTTCCAAAGCATCGTGATGCCTATAATAACCTTTGCGCCAGAGAAACTCATCTGAATATTCACCTTACATCATTTTTGTATACACATTTAAATATACATTTTATTTCCATAAACGAGAGTGGGCTTCATAATCCATTATTATTATTATTATTATTATTATTATTATTATTATTATTATTATTATTATTATTATTATTATTATTATTATCTAAGCTACAACCCTAGTTAGAAAAGCAGGATGCTATAAGCCCAATGGCTCAAACACGGAAAATAGCCTAGTGAGGAAAGGTAATAAGGAATTGAAAAGAAGAATGTGCCTGAGTGTACCCACAAGCAAGAGAACTTACAAGGGAACTCAAACCCTAGACTGTGGAAGACCTTGGTACTGAGGTTACAACATTACCCTAAAGTCAGTGGTTTGTTTTAGCTGTGCCTTTCTCCTAGAACAGCTGCTTACCATAGCTGAAGAGTTGTATACCCTTCCAAGTGAAAGTAGCCACCGAACAATCACAGTGTGCAGTAATTAACCCCTTCTTCTTCTTTTTTCTATATGTCAGTTTCCCCTCTCGACGACATACCGAAATGCTAGATGATAGAAAATGTAATTTTAAAAAGCTGGTTGTTAGAAACTCCCATAACCGTATTAGGTCTGACGCAAATTCGTAAATAAACCAGTTAGTTATTTGACTCAGGTATATGTTAGTTGCTTTGTTAAATTGATGATATTAATGATATCCAGGTGGGGAGAACACAAGATATTTAGGCTGAGGCCTCAGCAATAATTTGTTATAATTCTGTTTCGTCAGACTATCTACCTCTCTATCACTACTTTATCAATCGATATTTGTAAAAAGCAAGGTTTCACAAACTGTTAATTCACCGCCTGGGGGTCTGCAGGTGACATTGTACGGCAAGGTAATCGCCGTTGAAGAAATTAAGGTATGATTATTTTACCCAGGCACGTTTAGTTGCTTCGTGAAATTAGTTGTGTGAATTATATCCGGGTTGGAAGAACAAAATATAATTAAGCTTAGGCTACTGTAATGATTTCCGTGATAATTTTGTTCCACACGATTCTATTGCCATTTGGCAATTGGGAAAAACAACTTTTCACAAATAATGATGATTCCACGTTTGGGGTTTTTACAGATGGCCTTGTTTGTCATAAACCAATTTTAGCCAATAAGTATTAGGTAGGTATTCACCAGTTTATTTTCCTATTTTTATATTTTTTAAACACAAGTGTTACCAAGAAACATATATTTAAAGGGTTGTAAAAGATAAAAGAAATACAATAGATAGAAAAAGTAGAATTTTCGACACGCTCTTGTAAAGCTCCTGCTTTGTATTTTTCATTCAAAAGCCACTACTTTTTACGTAGAAAAGAAGTACTGCACTTCATAGGTTAGTTATTTCTTTATCATTCAGATTATACGAAAAGGCCGCAATATGCAAAACTGAAAAAAGGGAAAGTCAAAGAAGGCAAAAAGAACAAGTATTTACCAGTAGACTGAATGCTTTAAAAACCAATTTCCATTCGGAATTACTTATGAAATATTTATTAGGTATGAAGGAAATTAATTAAAATATAGCTCATCTATTGTGTTTTTTATGCAGTTATTTATATATGTGTTTCTTATGCTAATCACACCCTTCTCATTTTTGATTGCATATTTTTTTTTTTTTTTTGCATGCCAAACAAAAAGATATGAGTAAAGATGCATATACGAAAGAGATAATTATATTTCTACTTCTTTTTCTCATGTCTCATTTTGTTCTTGTATTGTCTGACGGTCACTAAAAGTGGCTATGAGCGGTTAGGTATAAAGGGCACAGGACTCATTTACGTGGGTACATAGCACTTCAGGACACGTCAGTGTAGCCCGTTTGTAGTCCGGTAATGCACTGGTAATTACAGATAATGCTCTCTCTCTCTCTCTCTCTCTCTCTCTCTCTCTCTCTCTCTCTCTCTCTCTCTCTCTCTCTCTGATTGCTGTTATGCTTATTGCCATTATTTTAGTAGTTTTTGTTATATATTCTCTAGATATTCCTTATTCTCTCTCTCTCTGTCAGGATATTTTTACTTAGCTGTAAATTCATTTTGCATTATGTTTTATGTTTTCACCATAAAGTAATTTATTCGGTGGGCTTTTAGGTTATTTTGAATTACAGTTCATATTCTCTCTTGGTACGCATTTTTCTTAGCTTGTTAAGGAGTTACAAAGGGAAGGGGGAAGTGTGGTCGTAGGCAATGCCTGGAAATTGGAGATTATAATATAATGGAGGACTTGATGGGGACGTAGAAAAGAAATCAAAGGTAAGGGATATGTTTAGGAGTAGAAAACAAATTTATCGAAAGACTTGTATAATGAAAAGTTTTTTTTTTCAAGCTTAGGCCTATATATAATTTACTGACTTCTCCTATGATTTTGCGTCAATACAAATATGAATAATTGGTGATTTAAGAGTGCGATTGCTCTCGGCTGCAAAACTCTTGAGAAGTATTAAAGGGATTCTGTTCCATCATATTCTAGTTATATCAGTTTATGTTTTATGTTCAATATCTCTCTCTCTCTCTCTCTCTCTCTCTCTCTCTCTCTCTCTCTCTCTCTCTCTCTCTCTCTCTCTCTCTCTCTCTCTCTCTCTCTCTCTCTCTATATATATATATATATATATATATTTATATATATGTATATATATATAAAATATATATATGTGTGAATATATGTATGTATGTATATATATATACATATATATATATATATATATATATATATATATAAAGCTTTCAAATTATCAGTTTAATGTACAGTATATATACGGTACTACCCAAATCATTTGAAACTTTTGAAACAAAGATAAACCATATCACCACAATTATATACATACACTTACATACTGTACAGTATATCTTTCTTAAGAAAGTGTATGTATATGTATATATATATATATATATATATATATATATATATATATATATACTGTATGTATATATATATATATATATATATATATATATATATACTGTATGTATATATATATATATATATATATATATATATATACATACATATTTTTGTATGTATGTATTTACTTACATCAAAGGACTTTCTGTGTCTGTTTGCATTTCTGGTACTCATCATGGACTCTGGATACTGGATCTAATAGCAAATATCCTCTGACGTCTAAGGGGACGTCATATCTTGGCGATTAATTCTTATTCACGAAGGCATCCGGAACATGAATGTTTTTGTATTCGCAATCACCTTCAACAACAGTCACACTGTTTGGTCGCGCTTCCGTTTATAAAAACATAACGTCCCTTGTATAACTTTAATCAGAATATTTTTTTTTTCTTCGGAATAAGTTCATCATCATCTGTATAGCAAATTTGTCTTTTTCATCAGATCATTTTTTTGTGCCTTAGTAGAGTATGTAAAGTTGTTTTCGTCAGTATGAAATTCGTAGTCTTAGAATTTTTTGTTTTCGTCAGTATGAAATTCGTAGTCTTAGAATTTTTTGTTTTCGTCAGTATGAAATTCGTAGTCTGAGAATTTTTTTCAGGTTGATCACGGTTCCATTTTTTGAAAGACCGTCTTATTCTGTTGGAAGACCATTTTGATATGATGTTTATCAATAGACTTTTAAATAGTGTTTCTTATCACATTATAAAGGTTATTGTGAGTAAACTGTTTTATAGAAGTCTCTTCAAATTTCAAATAAAGTAATTTTACATAGACCAATTTCGTCTGACATTTGCTGTTCAAATTAATCCACATCATTAAACCAAATTCACTTCTATTTAAAGAGTAAAGTGTTTTGTATAATAATGTACTAAGATATGTAATTTTCAGAGGTTCTCATAGGGAAATTATCCCAGGTACTTTTCAATATTCTCTGTCGTAGCCATAGAAATTTCCTTTAAGGTTGAAGTGAGCGTCCATTTTATAACATGGTGTTTTATATATATATATATATATATATATATATATATATATATAAATATATATATATATATATATATATATATATATATATATATATATATATATATATATATATATATATATATATATATATATATATATATATATATATATATAGGGACTCCCAAAGGAATTCTGCGATGTGTGACGAGTACAATGACGACTCGAGATTTAGAATATCACTTTTTGCAACATAAAAGTGTTAGCGATTTTTGGATTCTGATGGATTCATGATTTCTATTCCCATTTTCATCATTAGAAAGTCACATTATTTGCATATACTCATGAAATCAATCAGACCTTCATTTATGCCACTTTAAAACAGCGATTTATTGTTTTCATTTAAGTCTTGTGTATTTTATCTAAGAAATAAAAAAAAGACGTTTATTATAGTTTCCTTGAATATAAGTTTTAACAAACTTTAGATTGGCAAAGTTTAACTGGAGTTATTTCTTGTCTCTTTTTAGCACTAGTAGATATTGTGACAAATCTTAGAATTTTCTTCCTTTGTTTAGCCAAAGTGTCCTTTATTAGTTTTTTCACTATATAATATATCTCTTCCCTCCGCTTGTGTATTTTTCACTCGAGAGTATCTTATTTCATCTTCATTTGCTAAGCAATAATAACTACTAGTAAATTTCGTTTCAAGACTTCTGGTGTCAGAATTGCTTTCTCTTTTCTTAATTTTTTGTTGTGTGAGTGAATTACAGGGAGTATTAAATGAAAGAAGCCAATTCTAAGCAAAAATATCTAATTTTGTTCGACTATATGCATAAGAATATATATATATATATATATATATATATATATATATATATATATATATATATATATGTAATTGGGTAGAATCCTTTTGTACGATGACAGTAATTGCAACAATATATTTTTCCAAAAGGTTTGATATACTGTACACTTCAGTGATGTGCGCGAAAAGATGTTCTTAGTCTTGTTACTGCTGATATTAATACTATTTTTATCCATACGCACTCTTTAAGTGTAATACTGAATATGTATGCATGCACTGTATATAGATTATGAATATTAGCAAATAAAGTAATTTAATGATTTTATGTAATTGCCTTACTGATTTTAAATATTTGGTCCACTAAATAACACCTAATGAGTCACGAGTCTCTATTGTCGATTAACACATTTATCCTGACCTTGGTTTTAGTCTGATGTTATGAACACAGTTCAAACAGCGCCACCTATGACTAAAATACGCTCGTGTCAAGCAGAGCGAACAGTGAACACTTTGGTGTTTAAACTCGATCTGGCAGGATCCCAATCGCAGTCAGTGTGAGAGGTACTGAAAAAGGTTTTCGGCTGTTTACTTCTTAACGTCTGACATATTTATATCTGTAAAGAAGGTAGGATTACCAGTGAATTCAATTGATGAAGTGTTCGTTCATTCTTATTTTACATATGATAAATGACGTAAATTGATTACATTCCTAACTTTATCTTAAATATATCAACGGGATCTTATTCTATATCAGTTGTACATTGTAAATCAGGTGAAAAGAAAGTACCATTTTACTTTTACCTTATTGCTTATTTTATATATATGCTCTTTACCATTCTTTTACTCAGCCAGATGACGGGGCAGAAGAATTCCTTAATCGTTACTAATAGTAATAAAATTTTTATAGTATTTCTCTACTGTCATTTGGAAAGACATGATTTTTGATAAGGCAGAATTATATAGGACTGATTTTTCTGTTATTTCATAATTCTAACATTAAATGAGCAAGTATATTCGAAAATATATTGTAGTGATTTTTGTTTTACATCGTGAGTTATGCATATTTTTTTACATTTGATTATTGATTAATTCTCGTTTTCATTTCCGTTTCAGGTAAGTCATATGGGCACTATTGTATTTTTTCATCTTTAGTTATTGCAATATAAGGTAAGCTGTTTTGTTTAATCAATTTTTAAGGATTAAAGCATACATAATAGGTAAAAATTTTGCCATGCTCTCTAGTATTTGGATATCTTAGTTCGCCCAAAGTACTGACTTTTTGCTTTGTCGTAGTCACTTGGCTGGGAGTTATTTTAATTGATTGGCTATTTTTTCCACAACTCTTCTGTTCCCTACACTCTGACAAAAATAACTTTTGTGCATATATATATATATATATATATATATATATATATATATATATATGTATATATATACATACATATATATATATATATGTATATATATATAATGTATATATGTATATATATATATATATATATACATATATATATACATATATATGTATATATATATATATATATATATATATATATATATATATATACACATATAGTGTGTTTGCGTGTGTATGTGTGAGAGTAAGTCGTTTTGTGTGTATTTACTTTATACATATGCACGAATATATTTCATATGTATGTATCTTAAAGATAAACATAATATTACCGATGAATTTTGATTAGAAAATAACTAGAAATTAGAAAAGTAAAATCAACATATATATTAAAACAGTAACCGGCTTTTATGTGTTGTAATATTGAATAGTGTTAATGATGGTAAATCTAATAATAATTGGATGTTTCCCCCTGACCGTGAAGTGTCTCATCACGTCTCTAGCCTGTGGATGCTGCCATGAGCAGAATTTCACACTTGGTGGATAAGGTTCATTAAATCAGCACATAGCTAAGTAATATGATGTTATTATTCAGGGAGTTGGCGTTGGTGTTTTTGTGCTTAAGATAATGACAATAACAATAACATAGGTATTAATCAATATTTTCATCATCATCATCCAGTCGCAGTTAGTCGTGTAACTTACTTAATAATCATAATGATAGAAAATATTATTATTATTATTATTATTATTATTATTATTATTAGTATTATTATTATTATTATTTCATCCAAGGGAATAATTATGGTGCTCTGCTGAGAATCTAATTCAATATGAATATTACTGACACTTTAGAAATATATTCGTTTGAATTATAGAATTTGATTATTCAGTTTTGAAAGCTGGAATCGCAACTGCTAAGGTTATCCTTGTCCAAATGAGAGAATTTTAATATTTTCAGGGAGATTAAGTGGGCTTATATTTTCTAAATGTTTGAAAAGGTAAATATGGTTATGTTGTCTGTTTCGTTATTTATGCTAACAAATTCTTGAGGAAGTGTTTACTCAAGCTCGTTTGAGAATTTAATATTTTCAGGGAGATTAAGTGAGTTTATATTTTCAAAATGTTTGGAAAGGTAAATATGGCCATGTTGTCTGTTACGTTATTTATGCTAACAAATTCTTGACAAGTGTTAGTCAATCTCGTTTGAGAATTTAATATTTTCAGGAAGATTAAGTGAGTTTATATTTTCTAAATGTTCGGAAAGGTAAATAAGGTTATATTGTCAGTTACGTTTTATATGCCAACAAATTCTTGAGGAAATGTTACTCAGGCTCGTTTTTGTCAGTTTTTAAAAAATCTTGTTCCAGGTAATCCATGATTGGTGTTTTTTTTTTTTTTTTTTTTTTTTTTTTTTTTTTTTTTTTTTTTTTTTTTTTTTTTTTTTTTTTTTTTGCTGTTGCAAAATGAAAGAGAAGTGATGGTTATAAGAATGGAGCCATAATTAGAAAGTAAGAATATGTGTGACTTTTGTCTTTCTATGGTAGGCTATTTGGCTCAAAATTTCCAAGGAAGGTGTCAACAAAGTTAGAAGTTTGGATTTATTTTCTGATTCAGACAGTTAGATATATAGCGGAAAAACAAACAAATGCACGGAATATTATTGTCCTTTCCTCTTATTTATATGTTAATTTCCTGACGCGATAGTTTCTTGAGTAATATATTAATATTGAATTATTATTATTATTATTATTATTTTTTTCTTTTTGTAAGTCGTTTTACTTTATAGGGAAAAGATATATAGAGGAAACACATATTAGGAATTTTTTTTCCATTTTAAATGTCTGTGTAGTAGCGAAAATTTCTGCTCCCAGTATTTGCAGGCGTCTTTGTCTGTTTTGAAGATAGATAGGTTTATGCACCTAGATCAAGTTTCTTTTAGAGACGTAATCCAAACGAGTTTAGGATGGAATCGTAAAGAAATATTTTCGAGTTATTTTTATATATGCAGATTTTATCCTGGATTTGGTAAACATATACACATCTATGTGTATATATATATATATATATATATATATATATATATATATATATATATATATATGTATATATATATATATGTGTGTGTGTGTGTGTGTGTGTACATTATTCACTCATTATTACGTTTAATTCATCTTTAATAAGTATATTCTGCTTTCCCTCGAAACCTTTATATATAATGTGTGTGCATGCAAATTAGATTCATGCAGATACGTTTAATACATCTTTTATGAATATATTTTAGTTTCTCATGAAACCATTTAACATATTTATTCATTTACTATCTCATTAACGTATTCGTGACATGCTCAACTTCAAAAGATGTACTTGACTTTAGGATGAAGCTAATGGTCGGAGTGGATTGATAGGGACTTAATTAATAGAACTAATCACATTTATCAAGCCAGGCAATTAGAATTGGATTTTCATGTGCCAGAAGAGGAGGTGAGGGAAAGGAGGGGGCCAGCTGAGGGGAAAAGGGGGATGGGGAATAAGATAAAATTCATCTATGTACAGTAAAATTAATTGATTGATTTGATATTACAAACTTACTTACTTAACAAATATTTCTTTTTATTTATGCCCATATCACCATTATGTTTGAATAATGAGACGTAATGTGTACCTGTGTATTTGATTTTTTTTGTGTAACTACTATAGTTTACGGTTAATGAATACGTTTAGACAATTGTCGCCCAGCTTAGGCTATTCTCTCTCATTATTGGTCCAACTATAAGCCTTCAGTGTTTAAGATAACGTCGTCCTGGTCTTAGGAAGGATACATGACGTCTCCAGGGTCAGAGCATGTCGTCTTGATCCTCTAATTTGACCAAATTTCCAAGTAATATGTTGAGGGGAAAAATGTAGACAACAACGGATGTAAATGGTTTAAGGTAGACTAAGCACGGCTTGGTTTACTGTCATTGCAATTTTGATTTTCTGTGAAATCAGATTTTTAGAAGAGCATTTGGAACAGAGATCAAGCATGGAAATATTCAGCTACGAAAATGGAACATTATCATGAAAAAAGAAACGTTAACGGAATGCTGAATGACAATGAAAGTTACTCATTACTGTTACTAATTGCTGCAATCACATAATTCGCGACCTCGATGGTCAACTAGTTTGGTCTGTCAGATTTTCACTGTATTTAAACTATTAAGATTTGGAATTTTCCACCTTCCCTACTGTTTCTTAAGTAGCTTAACATGCCGTTTTCAAAAGGTGAGTATGATGTTTCCAAAGAAGAAAACGTCTTCCTAAAACATTTTACTAGGTTAACCTCGCATTGGGCATCCTCTTTCTCACTTTTTTTCCTCCATAAGAAAAAAGTTTTCATTGATATTTAACAAATATGGGTAAAAGTCTGTCTGTCCCTATTTCCCTCATTGTTTTTGTATGATGCAGATCTTCTGAGAAACGCGTGTGATAATTAATGAGGAGCAAGTTTGCGAGTTTTCTCATTATTTGACTAACTTGATTACAAAATGAAATATGACGCTGTATCTTTTTTTTTAAAGGGGTGGGGTTTGAGATAGAAGGTAAACTTACACCGTCAAGAGAAGCTGATTAATTTGTTAGAAGACAGAGAAATTAAGAATTCTGGATTAAAGTTCTTAACTTGGTCTTATGTTTTATGTGGACTGGTGTTATTATGTGTAAGGTTGCTAGGGATTTATATCTTTTGAATTATATTTTAGAAGGATTTATTTAATGATGAAATATTCTCTTTTTTTCCTCTTTCTATTATTTATTATAAAATTTTCCTTTATAGATATACAATTTCATATTTTTTTATCATATATGAATTGAAGATCGAAAAAATTTATTTCGGAATTTTTAATGACTTCAGTTTTGTTTATATACTAAGATAAATTTTGTTCTTGTTGGAATTACGTTGTATTTTCTTCATTTAATTTTTATCACATTATTTTATCAAAAGTGATTTCTCTTTTAGAGAAAGATATAGAAACATATTGCTGTCGTCAGATAAAGGTGACCTTATGCCAGCATGGGTTCTTGTCCCTGAAAGCAGCCTGTAGAGAGAGGGAGTGGCAAAATTGTCCATCTCTAGTAATTCCTTTTTGTGGGCTCCGAGGACAGGAACAGCTCTTCCCATTCTCCAAAAACCTTTATCTCTCCTTTTGAGTTCCCTGTGCCTATTCTCTTTTGTTGGCTGTACATAAACCCCAACTGGTCACAAAACCCTTCTGTCAGCTTTTATTGGCAATTTCACCACTGGAATCATTGAATCCAGAGACAACCCCTCAGGAGGAGGAAGGGGATGCTTTGCCGGATGCCCCCCCCCAGGGGGGTGCACTCCACCGGACGCCGCCCTTAGGCGGGAGGGCATCTTCCCTCGAACGTCCCTCAGGGGAGTCCTTCCCTACTTCAGGGTTGCGTTAAGGGTAGATCTAGAGGGCCGGATGTGATTGGGTCAGCTTAAGCCTTATTTTTCCCCAGGACGTCTTTCAAAAAGCCTCTCCGCATTTTGTTCTTTGTTTCGTTGTTTACGCCTATAATTGCTCTGTTTTTTAGATGAGTACAGTATATCTTTGGGAAAGCACGAATTATGTACGTGTGTGTATATATATATATATATATATATATATATATACATATATATATATATATATATATATATATATATATACATATATATATATATATATATATATATATATATATATATATATATATATATATATAGTGTACGTTAGTCGAAAATGACTGCTAAAGGCTTAGATAGATATACACACATACGCATATGCACCCTCCACTTACTACGGTATGACTACTCCCTCTACCCCCTATCTGAAGGACAGGGAAAAGATCAGCCTGACCGGAAATAACTATATATATATATATATATATATATATATATATATATATATATATATATATATATATATATATATATAACCATACACTTGCGCTTTATTGTATAGGAGAGATATATATTATCTTGTTAAACGGTGAAGTAACCTATGAAATGTTTAATTTTAAATGACAAGGGTTGGTCAAAAAGTAATAACGGAATTCTTGTATCAGCACTAGCCACCCGTTGAGATACTACAGCCAAATACTAATTGGGTCCTTTGATTAGCCAGACAGT
>NC_090729.1:170818863-170833863 GCF_036898095.1 Palaemon carinicauda | reverse complement strand
GTGTGTGTGTGTGTGTGTGTGTCGGTATACAGATATATGTTATTATGATATATAATCATATTTTGTTATATAAAGCCATTGAATTACTTGCACATCTACCCATTTTAGAACGGCAAAAACAGTGCACTTTACTTGAAGAGATATTCCATGATTGTTATTGCAGTGATGAAAGCAGAACAATAATTTGGAGTATCTAGATCTCTCCTGTTGATGTTTATTGTTGTCAGGTGAATGAAGTCGCGAGTATTGTATGCAAGCTTAATAATAATAACGTTGAAAAGAACGCCAGCGTTTCTTCCTGTTGCGTCATTCGTTGGATGTAGTTACCGAGAAATGACCCTTGGCACTGCCCAGATGCTGCAGGCGAATTGCATTGCTTGCTTGTCCATTTAGATGCTTGCTTTCGTACAGTTGTTTTTTTATATATTTCCTCTTGCATATTTCTTTTTCTTTCTCTATTACTAAATATGATGTACTAACAATATAGAATGGTTGCAGGAATGGCCTTGATAATGAGAGTAGGATATAACGGGTTCAAAAAGACCTTTTTTTATATATACTAGCGGATTCAACCAGGCTTTTTTTTATGTTTTTTTTTATGTACTTGCCCAGAATAGGACTCAAAATAATGGTATGCCTGCTAGTAAGGAAACGGTCGTGCTCATGTTTCTTAACCAGGAGCAATTATACTAAGTGTATTTGGATTGAGCTGATACAGTGTAAATCTTCATATTTCACATGGTTTCAAAGAAAAAAAAGAAAAAAAAATAATCTTGTTGAAGGAAACCGAAAGTCAACCAGCGCACTATTCACGGTAGAGCGGTTATCTGAAAGCTTTATTTGGACACAAAGTCCCTCATCAATGAAAGAAGAGTTCCTCAATTAACAGGAATCAGTGGTTATGTCGATTGATAAGAAACCAGGTTACTCATAAAGATAAATCTCTCCGTAGTTTAATGGGAACTTGATGTGATTTTCGATAATAAGAAATAATTACTTCTTACTTGGACACCGTTGTTCTGGTAGTAAACAAATCTTAAAAAACAACATTATAAAATTACCAATTAATGTGAAACCACTCCAGACACTAATCGGAATACGAAATATGACCATTGTTAATGGGAACTAGTTAAAAGAAAACCATTAAACATTATTCATTCGTAAGAGATCTTCCTTTTGTGAAGAAAATTAGCCGTACTCATTAATGGAAAACATGTGTGCCTATTATATGACAGTAATTTTTTCCATTATTGCCAAACTATTTTATTCAAGCTTCAGTGTAAAACATGATTCCATTAGTGAGAAACCAGCCTACTCCACAGGGCTATGAAAATAACTACAGAGTATCAAAATGAAGTAGGCTGGATAACCAAACTCAAAATGCACTTTTATCAAGCAAGTATTATATTACTTTTTGATTTGGCAAATTCATTCATTTTCATTTAATATTTCAAATAGAAATTACCCTTCGCCTTAGTCACTTCATTAAAGCAAATAATTTCCCTTCCCTTAAGAAACATTGCCGTCCGATACTGTGTATTAACAGCAATAGATTTTTACATTGTCGCTTCTCCTTCGTTAATTATCTAATGTTGGTACTTTTTTTTAGCAGTATTTTTCGTCATCTGCATCTCTTCTTTATAAGGAAGACCTTTCCTGAAAGTTACTTTTTAATTGAATTTATTTTATTTCATTAAGTTAGTTACAAAACAAAGACAAATGGATATGTTGGATACCTAGGTATTAACAAATAGATTTATTAAATGTGTTGTGAGATAGCTAATGTCAAAATGTATCTTAGTTGATGTTGGACTTTAGACTCTCTCTCTCTCTCTCTCTCTCTCTCTCTCTCTCTCGAATGAATACGGAATCTAGTTTCTAGAATACGGAGTCCAGTTCTGGGCTCCAAGTATTCAGAAGGGTATAGATAGACATTTGGATATAGACGGAGGATGGAACGTTTGAACTTATTTGATCTACAAGCTCGACGACTAAGGGGACATTTAATAGAGGCATTCAAAACTCTTTAAGGATTAACTAATGTAGATTACAACAATCTATTCACGCCCAGCACAAATCAGTCTAGAGGTAACGGATACAAGCTGCAATTGAAAAAATACAACGCCATTCAGTGTGGCAATTTCTTTACATATAAAATAACAAATACATGGGACAGACTTCCAGCGGATGTAGTAAACAGTAACACGGTAAACGAGTTCAAGAATAAGTTAGAATCATCATAAAAACTCTAAACGTTTAAACTAAATCGCTGTACCCAAGAGCAAATGTGGTCTCTCCGGATGGACTAAAAAGTCTTTGAGACATCCAAAATCCTTGTAACTCTCTCTCTCTCTCTCTCTCTCTCTCTCTCTCTCTCTCTCTCTCTCTCTCTCTCTCTCTCTCTCATTTGCTTGAAGGTTTTGTAAATTATTGCCCGACTTTAAATTTCATAGCCAATTCTCTCTCTCTCTCTCTCTCTCTCTCTCTCTCTCTCTCTCTCTCTCTCTCTCTCTCTCTCTCTCTCTCTCTCTCTCTCTCATGCAATCCGGGAGGAGCCTCGGCAGCAGAGCCTCGGGGCGTCGGTTCATAAATCGTGGCGAAAGCAATCACGGAATCGTAGGGGGAAAGCCATTAAGCAGAGTAAGAAAATCCCGCGCAGCATCTTAGCCATAAAAAGGATGCATCGTATAAGCACAGATAATAGCACCTGGGGCGAAACACTCCCTCGCTCAAAATTACTCGTGAGGACCTTTGGAAAATTCCCAATTCTCTCTCTCTCTCTCTCTCTCTCTCTCTCTCTCTCTCTCTCTCTCTCTCTCTCTCTCTCTCTCTCTCTCTCCGAATTCTGTCCTTTCCATCCCCTCTGATTTTTCCCTATATACTTTCCTTATACTGTTCCTTATATAGTTCAACCAGTGATGCCCCATTCTCTCTATATCATCTCCCTTCCCCTTCCCCATTGCCCCGCCCTTACCTTTGCCACATCCCCTTCATTCCCTCACATTACCCCCTTCTTCTCCCAAGAGCAACATCCAATGCTCCTCTTCTCCATGTTTTATCTAATATTGCCGCTTAAAAATAATTTCGATATAAACCGGCTGCTAAACCAATTTCCACCCCCCTTTATATCTCTTCCCCTGGCCCTTCCTTCTCCTCATCCCGCTTCTCCACCACCTCCTCCTTCTCTTCATCTTGCTCCTCCTCCTCCTCCTCCTCCTCCTGGTACTCCTGCTCCTCCTCCTCCTTATCGCAAATTCTTTCTCAACTGCTCTTCATGCATATTAATTTTGGTCTTCTCTCAAAAGTGCTTTTAAAAGGGTTTCTTTACGCCGTGTAATCAGCAGCGCTTGTAACCCAACACTTTTTAAAAGGCAATACACAATACTTTTAGACCCAATTACTTGATACTGGGGAAGTTTTCTTTTTCTTATAACTTTTATTACTTTTTCTACTTTATTGTCTGGTTATGTTTGTTTTTATTTCGTAAGGTAAGAGTTTCTTTGCATCTTGTGTAATTATTTTTATATCGTTTGATTTTGACTTTATTTTTTTTCTATGCTAATGGCTTTTACATTACTTGCTTACTGTGTATAATGAACGAAGAAGTGATGATTAAAGTAAACCACCAGTAATTAAAAACAGATTTAAAAGGGATTACAATATTAGTGAAGAGGATTATAATGATAACCAAGGGATAATAATGCATCTATCAGTCTTTTAAATAAGATCATTTTTATTTTCATTCTTTATCACTTATGAATATCAGTTTAATGAGGAACTAATCTATAATTTAAATTTATCGAGGGTAGGCTACACACGGTAAGGATAAAGTTTTACGATCAGTGCATTTGCGTATACTCACATTAGTATTGATATGCTTAAAGTGATATATTTCTGGTTTTTATTATGAGAATATCGATAGATATTGCTTAACGAATAAACTTTGAAAATATTGGAATTTCAATTGACAGTGTATTGATTTCATTTTGAATATTTTATGAAACCTTGAAAATATACTCGAGTTGAAATTAAAAAGGTACCACAATGTTGGAATACACACGCACACACAAATATATATATATATATATATATATATATATATATATATATATATATATATTTATATATATATATATATATATATATATATATATTTATATATATATATATATATATATATATATATATATACACACACACATATATATATATATATATATATATATATATATATATATGTATATATATAATATACAATATATTTATTATTATTATTATTATTATTATTATTATTATTATTATTATTATTATTATTATTACTTCCTAAGCTACAACCCTAGCTGCTGGAAAAGCAGAATACTACAACTTAATGAGTACTTGATTGCATAGTTGTGCAGAGCTATATTGTAAATAGTCTCATGCCCTACTCTTGTTGCAAACCATGATTTGTAATACATTAAGAATTTTGCTGTATAATATCTATTTGATTGACTCAGGTATTGGCATTGCTTCTGCCCTCCCCCCCCCCTCTTTTTTTTTTTTTTTTTTTTTTTTTTTTTACGAATCCTTGTTTCATCTCGAAAATCATTTCGACCGTCATTTAGTCACAGATGACTGAAGAAGAAGCGAAGAGCGAAGTATCTATGTGTAAAGTCATTTGTTTCATTTTACCAAAAATGTTCTAAGTTGCAGGTTTTGTAATACTCCAAGCATGGATTCTAATACGTACAGTACTTTCTCAAGTATCAGTTTTTTTTTTTTTTTTTCACGTGATATGACCTTTTGCTTTTCTGAAGACCTTTCCGTCATTTCCTTCGGTGTTGGACATCACTCATGTTTTCCTTCTCGTCTTCTTTGTTTTCTTGATTTTTGTCTGAATTTCAAGCACGCATTGGTTAGACTCTGTTACAGAATTATGCAATCAGATGTAAAAACGAAAAACGTATTTAAAGTAATTACATACAGTCTTGGATAAAAGTTATTCTTTTTACGTCAGGTTTAAGATATTTTTGAAATGATCCAGTACCCAAGCATTATAAAAGTCCTCAGGAGGGGATTGTTTATTTCTAAAGTGACTATTAAAATTATAATTAAAACGATTAAAATTACTGTTAACCCTTATTTCCTTTCCTCACTGGGCTATTTTCCCTGTTGGGGTCCTTAGGCTTATAGCATCTTGTTTTTCCAACTAGGGTTTTAGTTTAGCTAGTAATAATAATATTAATAATAATGATAATAATAATGATAATACAAATAATAATAATGATGATGATAATAATAATAGTAATACAAATAATAATAATAATAATAATAATAATAATAATAATAATATGAATCCATTCACTCGTGAAACTGTAATGTCCTTCCAGTTTACTTACTGACAAAAAAGTAAAATGTAAGGATAGTCATACAAACATGTATTTATCGAGGCACACATCCTGGAGATTTTTTTACAAGGTCTGAAGATGTTCGTTAAAAAGAAACCCCTCACGTGCATTCATATTTATATTTTCTATTCCCTCTTTTTGCACACATGGAAGAAGCAGATGTGTAAAAGGGATTCTTGCAGAGGCGAGAAAGAGAGAATGCTCTGTGTCGTGCCGAGATAAATTACCAGTATATAGAATTTTCCTCGGGACAAGCTTATCATTAAGCCAGTAGTCACCAGCTGCGCGGAATGAAGTAACTTCGTTGTCTGTGTCTCTGCTTTCCTTTGGAGGCTTGGCATCTGGTGTTTCTGATGTGGATAAAATGGGTTAGATTAAAATAATGAGGCTAAAATAATTAATCAGAAAGTGAATAGTTTGTTTCACCTATGGGATTTGTTCGTTCAGGTCTCTGGGACGCGCTTCTAGACTTCGTCGCTAATGACCTTAGTAACGATGCCCGAGGGAGAAAGGGGAGAAGAGAGAGATACTTTTTTGAAGAGATGTTTAAAGATGGAGGTGAAGGAAGACGGAGAGAAGGAAATAAAGTCTCTATGGAAGGGAAGTAATAAAAGGAATAGGATGTCAAAAGAAGTTAAATGCAATTATTTTTTATATTAACGAACAGTGACGTCAGTGGAAGTGAAATTAAAAAAAAATGCCATATTAAAGGAGTAATGTGTCAATTGAAGTGAAATTAAAAACAAATGCCATATTAAAGGAGTAGCGTGTCAATAAAAGTGAAATTAAAAACATATATTAAAGGAGTAGTATGTCAATAGAGGTGAAATATTTTATATATATATATATATATATATATATATATATATATATATATATATATATATATATATATATTAACGGATTGGGATGTCAATGGAAGTGAAATTAAAAACAAATACCGTATTAAAAGAGTAGTGTGTTAATAGAAGTTAAATTAAAAACAAATATCATATTAAAGGAGAAGTGAAATTAAAAACAAATTCCATATTAAAGTAGTGGTGTGTCAATAAAAGTGAAATTAAAAACACATATATTAAAGTAGTATGTCAGTAGAGGTGAAATACATTTTTTTTTTATATTAATGGATTGAGATGCCAATAAAAGTGAAATTAAAAACAAATACCATATTAAAGGAGTAGTGTGTCAATAGAAGTGAAGTGCAAAATAAAATGAAATATGTTAAAGGAGTGACATGTCAATAGAAATGTAATAAAAAAGCTCTAGTAAGGAGTAGGATGTCAATGGAAGTGAAACACAACATTTTTTTTTTTTATAGTAATAGGATGTCAGTAGAAGTGAAATTTAAAAATGAAATGAAAAATAAAAATAAAAACACATAAAGGATGAACAAACGAAGGGGCTACATTTCCAGATATTATTAACATGTATGTTTGAATGGCTGCTTGATTTAATATCACATATAATTTTTATCTGCGGTGGAGAGAAAACGTGTATTATGGCAGGTAGGCCTACAGTATGAAACCGATTCTCCGACAAACTCAAGCTGGTGTATCTGAATATATGTACCTCGTATAAGTACTGCAGCTTTATCTTTTTAGGTATTTATCATAGCAAGAATATTTAGTTTTGAAGTAATTCTGATTATGTCTTATACGTAATTCTTAAACGTAAAGACATAATGTTATTCGTGAATTAGCGTTAAAACCTAATGCTTCAGTTATGTTGTCAAGTTACTTTAGACAGGTTAGAATTTTAAATTCCTGGTTGCGATACATACATACATACATACATACATGTTGTTACTGTTCTTAAAATATTTTACTTTCATAGCTCATTACTTCATATATAGTTTATGTATTTCTTTATTTCCTCTCCTCACTGGCCTATTTTTCCCTGTTGGAGCCCTTGGGCTTAAAGCATCCTGCTTTTCCTATTAGGGTTGTAGTTTAGCTAGTAATGATAATTATAATACATACATACATACCATATTCCTTAAGTTTTTCAGTAAGTCGTTAGGGATGAGGTTGCTAGCCTCACGCCCTTTTCATTATTACCAATTTACAGCTGTGAAGACTTGTAACCAGTGGTCCGGGATCGAAAACCATCTCAGAAATCCGAAATCTGATTACTGAACTATACTTGAATTATTTTAAAATACACTATTTGAAGTTTTAAAAAATTAAGGCTCACAAATTTGAGTTTTTAAAACTAGCATCGTTGGTTGAAGAAATTAGTAAATTATCGCAGAGATCAAAGAGAAATCATTTAAAAACACAACTCTTTAAATTTTTTTTTTTTTTTAGAATTGCGGACCGAAAGAATAGTTTAGAACATGAAAAATCGAGAGGGGAAAGTAATTTAAAACTCACAAAATCTGCCCAGATTAAATGTTGTAAAACTTCCCAGTATAAGAAGATAACTTTTCCTTCGGTGATTCCAAGGCTGTTCGTCACACTCCTTGACGAACAGATTTTTGGAAATATAGTTTTGAAAATTTCTCATCACTCAAATAAGAAACATCTCACTTTATGCGCATTTCACTTTTGACTGTTGGACGAAATCAAATATAATTTTATTTTTTCCATGTTGATACTAATACTATATATACATGGAAAATTAATTAGTCAGTAAAATTTACTCCAAGTGCTTTGGGTCTCCTTTCACCCTAATGCAATGATGTTATTTATATCTATGAAAGCAATAACTGTAGTTATATTGAACACATACATTACGTAATATATTATATTATATTATATATATATATATATATATATATATATATTAATATATATATATATATATATATATATATATATATATATATGTATATATATACTGTATATATATATATATATATATATATATATATATATATATGTATATGTATATTGTATTATATCATATATATATACAGTTATTATATATATATATATATATATATATATATATATTATATATATATATATATATATATATATATATAAAAGTGTGTGTCAGTACGTAAGATTCGCGTTTGTTCCTTTTTAAAGCGTTGTGCATAAATACACATTCGTACCATTAGGACTCTGAAGAGCGTCTTATCTAACTCTCCTCGGTGCAGGAAGTGACTTCCGGACTCTTCTATTTCATGACAAGTTGATATAACTTCGTCTTCCCAGTTTGTTGTTCTGCTTAGACATTCATCACAGGCGAAAATAATTTTTTTACTTTTATTTCATGTCTTGCAATAACAAATGGAAATAGCCTCGTCATTTTAGCTACTTTGAAATATATTAAAGAGGAATGCGTTTTCTGAATCATTATTATTGTTATTAAATGCTAAGCTACAACCCTAGTTGGAAAAGCAGGATGCTATAAGCCCAGGGGCCCCTCAGGGAAAATAGCCCAGTGAGGAAAGGAAATAAAGAAAAGTAAAATATTTTAAGTATAGTAACATTAAAAAAATATTTCCTATAAAAACTATAAAAAAGAACTAACAAAACAAGAGGAAGGGAAACTAGATAATATCACATTCGTTCATAACACCGACGAATATAAATGCTTTCATGTTCTTTCATCTTATAAATAGCTATTATGAAATGTGCTTGATGTAGATATACTTTCAGAATTATAAAAGTTCATAAAAGTTCTAAGCGAACAGTAGAAGAATCAATTGGACTCCTTAACCAGATTCCTGCGGTTTAGCTTCTGAGAAGCGATAAACGACCTTGGCAGTTTGACCCTTTCGTATCCCATAATTACTGTCGCAGTGAGAATTTGCTATGTCAGTCCGGTTTACTGGCTGTTATAAGGAAAAGAGTCCTTAAGGTTGATTTCTGTTGCTATGGCGGTACCCTGCCACGGTTTTTTTTTTTTTTTTCTTCTTCTTTTTTTTATAATAATAATAATAATAATAATAATAGTAATAATAATAATAATAATAATAATAATAATAATAATAATAAATCTCTGAACTACCATGCTATCTAAAGTTCTTCAACGTCTTTTGACAAAACGTCTTAATAGGTATGCTGAAGGTAATGATCTGTTCCCTAATTTTGAATTTTGGCTTTTTAAAAGCCTCACAATTTACAATACTATACAGAAATTCCTCGAATGTGGTTATAGAAGTTCATATGATAGGCCTTGATTATAGTGCGGCCTTTGCCCATGTTAATCATGAGGCCCTGTTACACACAAACTTTAGCAGATTGGAGTAGGTGGGTCTTTCCTTAGCAGCATTATTTAATCTTTAATTAATTTAGTAGGTTGCAAAGTGCTGTTGGGGACGGGCATCATATTGACCCTTGGAAAGTAATATCTGGTTTTCCACATGGTGGTGTTCTGGGCCCATTGATTTTCATATATACGCATATAGGGTTTGGCCTTTAAAATATGCTTATTACCTGTACAGATGGTGCTAGTCTCTTTCCATCAATTCCATATTTCGAATTTAGACAGATAGGTCAAGAACAATGGCTTCTCAACATCTAAAACGTTTCATTGATAATGTACATATATATAACAGTATATATCTCATTTCAAATTGTAGGTTTTATTCTTGATTGCAGATTTAATTATGAGAAACACATCTCTGATTTTTCTTCGATTGCACTAAAAATGGTATGAGTCTTTTAAGGTTTTTCTGATCAATATATTCTTATTTTGAATATTTTTAATTATTTTGAATATTGTTCTCCTTGTTTGGTCTTAAACTATGGATTCACATTTTAATTTGCTGGACAAAAACTTGCGGTGTATTGAATTTCCAAGAATTCTCCGGCCGTCAACAGTATCTTCTATGAATTCTCCGGCCGTCAATATTTGTCTTTTATAAGTTCTACACTTGTCAACCTGTCCCTTCTATGAGTTGTCTGCTCATTAACCTTTGTCTTCGACCTTACCCTTTCAATTGGCCTACATTCTACAGCCTCTCTCTTCCAGTTATTTACTCATCGACCTTTCTGTTTAATGCGGTCTTCACCAGGAGTCGAAATTCCCCAGTTAATCAGAGTTGTAGCCAATGTGCTTATAACGTTCATCGGTGAAGTGATATACAAGACTATTCCAAATCACAGATACAAAACGATAATGAAATCAATTCATCAGAATGTTTAAACTCACTGCATTACGATAAGATAGACTGACTCATTCCGAGCGAAATTTTCATCACGACGACAGTGGTTATCAACGATGCCATACAAAGAAAGATAATTAATTATTATTTTTTATTTTAGTGCTTATCTTGTGATATATAACATGGTATTTTTCATATTGTTTGTTACGGTACAGAATTTTATTGATGGTATTTGAAATTGGTTGGGGTATTGTATTTAGTTGAATTTGGCGTAGAATTAGGTATATTGCCACAGCCTATATTATTATTTTATGTATATATATATATATATATATATGTATGTATGTATGTATAAATGGCTAAGTGGTATGTCACTGTCATCCTAGTTTCTCGGCCAACTGGGAGCTATTATCCTTCAGTTGGTTCCCCCTTGGGTCGGTGATCCCAAGGTTTACAGAGAATCAAGATATTAAGGTAGTAAAATATATGGTTTATTTGAATATATATATATATATATATATGTGTGTGTGCGTGTGTGTGTAACATATTTCTGTGTGTCTGCGTATAAATGCGTGGTTGTATGTATATGTAAATTTTACTTCGATATATATATATATATATATATATGTATATATATATATGTATATATATATATATATATATATTATTGGCAATTGCGAGGAAATGCATGCATATTTAAATTGATTTTTATTAGACCATATAAATGTGTATACATATACTTATATACATTTATATATATATATATATATATATACATATATATATATATATATATATACATATATATATATATATGTGTGTGTGTGTGCGTGTGTATGTAAATAGATACATGTATATATACACATTTATATGTATGTGTGTATATATTTGAAGTCAATTGCTTGTACACCTGCTGACGTGAATAACAATTATGCCGTTGTATAGTTGCCCATCCATCAGTCATAATCAGCTAAGCGATCTCTGACAAGTTTCAAAAGGGAAAAGAACTTAATTGTTCAATTAATACAATAACAACGTACGAAAACTTACATTTTTTCATATGAATAATGCATGTAACGCAATTCACGGTAAATGGTAATCAAATTCCTCTCTATAAATAAATGACACCATACTACAGTACTAATACCTATGGATTACCACGTTTGGTCCATTAATTGATTTCAAGTCCATATCACCTCGTCCGCATGATTGAAAAATCAAGTTTGATTAATGATTATGTTTATTGTTATAGCCCTTGAAAAAAGTGGAGAGAGAGAGAGAGAGAGAGAGAGAGAGAGAGAGAGAGAGAGTATAGGTATGTTTTATATACTATTTAAATTACCGCTATACTTACGTATTATTAGAGAATGTAACCACGAGATATTCAATTATTCAGTGAACTATTCAATGAAAATGATTACGAAAGAGACGAAAATTCGTCTCTGTTTATATTTTATATTACTGTTTGCCATTCCATTTTCTTGTATAACAACTACTTGGATGAAAAAGAGATATAAGAGATGGGGGGGGATTGCATATAATGTTCCTCTCTTCGAGTCTGAAATAGTTTTGATTGCAATTTATTGCATTACCTCATTGGGCAGCGATTAATCTTTCTATTTTTTGAATGATAAATTACATTTCTATGTCATAAGGTTAGCAACATTCGAAACGAGGGCTCTCAGCGTTATCTTGATTGCAGAAATAACTTTTATTTATATAGCGAAGTGTGTTAGCGAGTTTATCAACATCCCATAATGTTAGTGGGAATAAATGGAAATGGAAGAAATATTTTTAGGGGAAAAAACGGAACTAATGCTCAATTCCTTTGTTTCCTGAGATGTTAAATTTTCAATTTTTGTGAAATGTGATATATTTAAGATTTTCAAATTACACTGTTCACACACAAACGCGCACACACACACACATACGTGCATATATATATATATATATATACACATACATACATACATACATACATACACACACGCATACTAGTGTATGCGACCCGTCAAATCTCTCCCCCTTCCCGAGGGACAGGGAAATACAGAATAGTTGTACGTGTGGTAATGCCGGTGAGCGTGACCGGAAAGAAATATTAAATGTATTTGTATATATAGCCAGACTATATATATATATATATATATGTGTGTGTGTGTGTGTGTGTAAATGTATGTGTGTCTATATATATATATATATATATAGATAGATAGATAGATAGATAGATAGATACACGTCTACATCTATAGTGTTCATTCAAAAATAACACGTACGACTATATATATATATATATATATGTATATATATATGTGTATATAGATAGATAGATAGATAGATAGATACATCTATAGTTTTCATTAAATAATAATACGTACGACTATAGATATATGTATGTGTGTTTGTGTGTATGTATGTATATATATATATATATATATATACATACAGTATATATATATATGTATATATATTGATAGATAGATAAATAGATAGATACACATCTACATCTATAGTTTTCATTAAAAAATAATACGTAGGACTTGTTGAGCAACCAATTACTTAGATTCATGATTCATAGCCGATGCAAAAGGCAGACCCGGGCATCAGCTGCGGGCTTAAGTTTTGCCTTTTATTCTGTTTATTTTTGAGGTATGACAATCATCATAGGAAACCCATCAAACTTCATGCCATGAGTAGTTGATGTAAATGAGGCCGTTACAAGTCATTTCGGAAAAGCAGTTTCGAACGAGGGATTTGTGTATTATGCATTTTTAGAGGCAAAACCACAAATAGAAATGATTCTCATAAAACTTGATGAGGAATCACTTACCAGAATATACGATTTAAGCCTTTTTAAACATTCTCTGCGGGAACAGTGAATTTTTGTGTATTTTTGCACAGTTTTCATCCATACATTTTTTTCTTATGTTTAAAGCTTTATATCCCAGATATAAGTTTATTATGGTATATATATATATATATATATATATATATATATATATATATATATATATATATAAAGTAATAAAGTACCTCATGGGACGTAGTTAATCATCATCATCATCCCCATGATTATTTTATTTAATAAAATTGCATAAAACTCATCATTTAATCTTTTAGTGCTGATTCAATTGGCAAGTTATATACGAGGACATAACACCTGTTGATACCTGAAGATGTCTCATGAGGGAATCATTGTTCTCTCTGGGTCCAGTCTTAAGTCTTGCATCATGATGTGGACGTTCCACTGTGCTGGTAATATTTTATGCATTCTTTTATTGTAATGAAACTTTAAAGCTAGAATCTTGTGTTGTTACAAAGTCAGTCTCTCTCTCTCTCTCTCTCTCTCTCTCTCTCTCTCTCTCTCTCCTGCCATCATGGAAGTGGCTTCTGACGGTTAATACTGTTGAGGACAAGCTTATCAAACGTTCTTCATAAAAGTGATTACATTAGCATTGTAAATGTTACATGGAGTGCCGAAGACATTGCATCAGGTTATTTTTAAAGGGGAAATAGTTTCTGATTACTGAGAGTACTTTTTTTTACTCATGTGTTTTAACTTCTTGGTTTGTTTATATCATGTTTACTACTATTACTACTACTACTGTTATTTCTATGTCGGCCATTTTGTCTTTTTTGGTTCCAATTTAACGCTGAAATTAGAGTTCTAACGTAACGCTCTCTCTCTCTCTCTCTCTCTCTCTCTCTCTCTCTCTCTCTCTCTCGATGATTTCGTTGGGAAATAAACAAGAGACAAAGTTCGTTTTCTAAGCGAGCCGGAATTTTTCAGTCAATTCCAATTAAATACAATTGTATCTCTATTGACCAAAACACTAAATTATGTGCCTGAATTTTAGACAACAGTGGTAGGTCGCGGGAACCAGGAAGGAGATTGGCATGGTCCGGGAACCTCATCTCAAATGCTTGCTCACGTCCGAAAATCTAACACTTTCTTGAAACTAACCGCCTCTAATGAAATTATGTATGTATACATACATACATACATACATGCATACACACACATTATATATATGTATATATATATATATGTATACATATATATATATATAAATTCTCTCTCTCTCTCTCTCTCTCTCTCTCTCTCTCTCTCTCTCTCTCTCTCTCTCCGAATTGTTGCATTGTACCTTTGATTTATTACGCATTTCATCTGTTCATTCCTTGGAAATGTTTGATCATATGCGGAACACTTTTTTTTTTTTTTTTTTTTTTTTTTTTTTTGCTTGAATCTGTCAGGTATGCATATTAATTACCATTTTAGAGGTTTAAAGGTAGATCATGAAGCAAGTAACAAGACAATGGCATAGCGACAGACCATATATACCGTACTGTAAGTATGTCCGGCCCCCAATGAACATCTCCACCCAAGCTATGACCAGGGAGAGACAGGCAATACCTACGGAATTGCAGTTAGGAACGTTTAAATATGCTACTACAATCATTATTTGGGTTTCAAATTATTTATATTTATTTGGAATTACTCTTTTTTTCTCTATAATTATTGCAAGTATTAAATGGGGGATTTTTTATTAGCAATTT
>NC_090729.1:170806363-170813863 GCF_036898095.1 Palaemon carinicauda | reverse complement strand
AGGATCCAGAGCCAGGTGGTGAGACCTGCAATGTTGCCCTCGTCCGAAACATGGGCACCTAAGAGGAGAGATGAGAACAGGATTGATGTAACTGACATGGGGATGTTGAGGTGGCAATGGGGTCTTTCTAGAAAGGATAAAGATAAGAACAAACATGTTGTGGCACTTTCAAAATAGCACCAGCTTCAACCAAAGTGAGAGGAAGTAGACTGGGATGGACATATAAAGAGACGAGAGGAAGACCATCCAAAAGGGAAGATGATGGATATGGGACTACCTGGTGGGAGAAGGTTAGATAGACCAAAATTGCGATAGATTGTCTGTGTGAAAAGAGATATGAAGGAGTTGGGATTGAGAGAGGAAGATGCACTGGACAGAAGGAAATGGAAGAATGTGTTTGAAGAACCTTTACAGCGACCCCAGATAGATACAAGCTTGTTTAAAAGAAGTTAGTGCAGGCTACTCATTATGGATAACAAAACTTGTTAATGTTTAATTAAACATTACAATCATTAATTATTTGCCCAACTATTTAGATGAAGTTATCTCATTAGTTGTCCGCTTAATTGGTGACTTTTCTAATTTGATAGTCTGTAATCTTCAGTTCTTCACTCCTGAGTTATCTATTCGCCCTCGCATTTATTCATCTGCCATTAATTGATTATTTAACCTCACTCCTTAATTATCGACATACCATGATTAATTATCTTCTTCATTGGTTATTTACTCCCGCTCGTTAGCTATTTACTTGCCTCGTCAGTTATTCACATACAAGCGTTGATTACATAATTCCAAATACAGTGAATCAATCCTATTTTCGGTCATTATTAATTTCCTTCGTTAGTTATTAACTTTCGTGTACTTACGTATCACTTGCTAGTTATTTCATCCTTCTCTTTATTTATTCATTGCAATGCCAGATTTACACCCTTCCGCCCACTCGATAATTATTCATTTCTTTCATTAGGAAGTCTTACTTTTTTTGGTTATTCAGACCCATTCACTATTAATCGTAGAGCTTATTTCGTTAATTATAACAAGAACCTGATTTATGACATTTTTGACGGCAGTTGCTGCGATGCAATTAAATTAACTTTAAGGTCATGTCAAGAAAAATGTACCTATATATATATATATATATATATATATATATATATATATATATATATATATAGTGTATAAAATTGTGGTCAAACCACACATTGCATTACTTACTCTTTCTAATACTTAACATCTTAATTATTCCTACCATGGTTAGTTAGTTAACTAATAAAGTTTATCGAGAAAACTGAATGATGGATTTTTTTTTTAGCTGATAGGAACGGTGGGTGAAAGAAGAGTGAGGACAGTTCCTCACTCTTCTTTCACCCATCGTTCCTATCAGCTAAAATATATCCGTCATTCAGTTTTCTCTATAAACTTTATTAGTATGAGTCATTGAGCTTTACACAGAAAGTCATAAAACTTTATGAAAAATATTAAAACTCGCCAAAGAGAGTCCGCGAATATTTATACTATAGTAAGTTACAGAGGGGAAAAAAAAGTCGTGTTATCAAGATCTTAAAGCTGGAAGCAGTCAAGAAAGTCCTTTTAGCTTTATCTTTTACAACACTTCATGGAAATTCATATTAGAATAAAATATATTTTTCATTTTACATTTTTTTGGTCTGCTCTCATGGGAGAAAGTTTTTTATTCCCCCACCTCCGCCTTCCCACAATGCCTCCAACATGCAACCTATCATTTGCATAGAGGTGTTATGAGGATTTACATATTGACTAGATTTTTTTATACATTTTTCCTTTGTTTTTTTTTTCAGATATCCTTTCATTCGTTTTAGGGCTACGTCGTTTGTAAGTTATTATCGTTGCGAATAGGTGTGGACTTATCTCATACGTTAATATAATGACTAAGTATATACAGTAATCCCCATATAATGTTATATACACATGCACACATCTGTGCATATAAATTAAAATATGGTTGTGTGTAAAAATGGGTGTGAAAACATAACGTTAAAAGTGAATAAATTGAAAGAAAAAAAATACCATGTTTTCATATATATATATATATATATATATATATATATATATATATATATATATATATATATATATATATATGTATATATATATATATATATATATGTATATATATTTTATATATATATATATATATATATATATATATATATATATTTATAGAACGTTGGAGTAATTGTTATGAGTTCCCAATTGATAGATGAAGAACTATGCCAATTACATAGTTCCACCATATCGATGTAATTATAACGAAACTATGACAGCAAACTGAACAACAATGATAATTGAGCTCACCTTAACTTCGCTCAGGTTAGCCCAGCTGAACTTAGGTAACCTTAGCTATGCTTATCATAAATTAATGCTGGTTGTTACCATTTCAAAGTTAGGGAAAGCAAAGACAGATAATGATGTTGTATTCTAGAAGTTTTATTCCAGCTGTTACCAATTTGTGGAATGATCTTCCTAATCAGGTAGTTGAATCAGTGGAACTTCAAAAGTTCAAAGTTGGAGCAAATGTTTTTATGTTGACCAGGCTGACACGAGTCTTTTTATAGTTTATATATGACGTATCTATTCTTGACGTTGATAATAGTTTATATAGAACATTTGTGTTTTGACGTTGTTACTGTTTTAGAATGATTTATTGTTAACTTGTTCTCATCATTTATTTATATCCTTATTTCCTTTCCTCACTGGGCTATTTTTCCCTATTGAAGCCCTTGGGCTTATAGCATCTTGCTTTTTCAACTAGAGTTGTAGCTTGGCTAGTAATAATAATAATAATAATAATAATAATAATAATAATGAAGTGTGAAAGGAAGGGATAAATCGAATTTGTTCAATTTTGTGTTCCCTTTTTCTGTGCTTTATTGGAAGCAGGTTTAAGATTGTATTAATCTAAATTTTTATGAGTCTCCATTTATTATATAATCCAATCTTTACTGATATAGCCAGACTAGGAATATGAATAATGAAGAACAAGAAATGATCTTTCTCACGTATTCTTGATAAGTCGTAATTCTTGCATTTACAAATATATGAGATTTGAGAATATAGTGAATTATTTTCCAGATCGTTATATATCTATTTATATTCCATATTGTTAATGTAGTGTATTTGTTTACAATGATAAACAATGAAGCTAAGGTTCTGATACAAAAACTAAAAATAAATGAAATTCCTGATATTTTGTTCGTAACAAAGGGGAAAACTCTACACCAAATAATGGTGTAAGTGAAAGTATTCAGTTGTTGACCAAAAAATGTATATTTTTCCGGCTTCGAAAGAATACTAAAGAAGATAAGGACCGATAAAAAATTCTCTTTAATTTGCCTTTATTTTGTTTTTAAAGTTCCTTGTTACAAGGGCGTCGAGATTGGTTTTAAACGGAATTTTAGGAAGTGTTTAAGGACATTTTTATTCTATATCAAGAGTCGAGTCTGTCGATAAAGAGTAAAAAAAATACTCATATATTATATATACTGATATATAGATGTAGGTGTGTTGTACTGTTATATATATATATATATATATATATATATATATATATATATATATATATATATATATATATATATATTATATATATATAATATATATATATAATATATATATATATATATATGTAGTTGTGTGTGTATGTATGTATGTATGTATGTATGTATGTGTGTGTGTGTTAAATGTGGGTGCACAGGGATATGTACAATTTCTAGACAGCTGTTTCCAATATCGTATTATTCCTTATCGAGGTCAAAATTCTTTTGAAAATAATACAAATTCCAGTTGCTATATTTGTTATGTTCAACACACAGCTGTTTCAACCATTAACTTCCATCTTTCATTAAGGTCAATTATTGAACATGGGAAACACAATACATTACTCCTAGTCGCTAGTTAAAATCAAATCAAAATAAGAAATAATATCTTTTGATTTTCTCTGAGCAGACATTTCCATTGTTTCATAGATGCAACGCTGATAAAAGCTTCAAGTTAATGGCTGAAAAAATCTGTCATGAGAACAGTTGAATGTAGCAATACTTTGTAAATGTTATTATTTTTATAAGTGGGCTATTGATTTTGAATGGTTTTTATGGCAATACAAAGGCTATACAGTCATCCAATGTGAGCACGTGAATGAGTGGTACTGAAATTATTATGTCTTGGATCTCATCCACTCTACTCAGATGCAATTGGAGACCACCATTTGCTGGGGCCAAGAAAAAGGGCGTGACACTAGCATCCTCGACAATGATGATTTGTAGAGAAACCGGAAGGCTGTTCCTTCTTGGTGCCATCCTTATCAAAAAGGATCAACGGATTAATATATGTGTATATATATATATATATATATATATATATATATATATATATATATATATATATATATATATATATATATATATATATTCACATATAAACACACACACACACACACACATATATATATATATATATATATATGTATATATATATATATATATATATATATATATATATATATATGTGTGTGTGTGTGTGTGTGTGTGGTTTAAAAATGTCCATAAAAGAAACTGTGGACTTCAAATTATTGTAATTTTTGCATATATATGCTGCCTCTATCAATTTCTTACCTCACTTTACACTTGCCTTTTTATGAGCATGTTAAACAAATTATAGATAGAATATTTATATATATATATATATATATATATATATATATATATACATATACATATATATATATGTATATATATACAGTATATATATACATATATATATATATATATATATATATATATATATATATATATACATGTATATAAACACACACACGTGCGGGCATGTGTAAATTTCCATAGTATTACCATATAGATAGGGTGGGACGTATTTATGGTGACACGAAGTAACTGGAGAAGTAATTACAAGGAACAATGTGCGTTATAGTATAGTCCATTTTTCCCCATTGTTTAATTAACATTCATGAACGAGCGTTTGCCTTGGCATAGACAGTTTCAAAGATGTCTTGCTGCTTGTCTAGTTGTCCTTGCTTCTGACATTGTGAAACCACAAGTTTTTACAAGCTGCCGATACACCCACCTCGTCAAGTTAAGCAGGACCTAACATGGCCGTGTCAGTTTGTGATATTGAATGCTATTCTGCCGAGTTGCTGAGACGCTCAGAAGAAAGGTGTTTTTTTTTATAGTTTTTTTCTTGCAATTGCTGTTGTTGTGCCTCACCCTTAATCGACCCCATGATGGCTCTTCCTCCGTATCGTCTTGCGCCTTATCGCCTGAGAATAGAAATTAATCGACATTTTTTTCTTCTATTAAATTTCTTTCGGAGACGACGCTTTTGCGAGGCGGTTCGGTACGTCCCAGAGGTCCTAAGGGAATATATTAAAGCTTTGCCGGCGTTGTACGCCTTGTCAATGAGAGAATTCAAGTGCCCCTGTCGCCTTGGGAAGGTTTTGTCTCCTTTATCCGACAACAATCTCACTAGATGTACGAAGGGATGTCACCCTGTTTTTGGCTTTATCCTCATTAATGTAAGCATGGCCACTCCATGGTATCATCAGATTATAGTTGGGGATTTTGGTGATGGAAAAAAATTAATTTCAACTATTGTATGTTACATCTTCTTTAGACGCGTCTTGTGTGAATTCCTCGTAAGTTCTTCCGAAGAACTGTTCCTTTAACCTGCACGAGAAACGCTCAGCTTCGGAGCAGTAGTGTTTTAAATCATTTCTTTGATCGAACTACCTCTTATCACATTTTTTACATACCAGTGCAAGTCTTATTTCAATATATTATCGTTTTCCATTTCCATGTCTATGGTAACGCGCTCGGTTTCATGGTCTCGATTTCTTGGGGGGGGGGGGGAAATCCCTCTCATGACTAGATATGAATGTTAATCAATCATTTTAATAGTCTCTTACAGTCAATGCGATCTCATGTCACTAACATTTTCTACTTTGTAATACCGAAGGTGAGTCGATTCTATATGGTTGTGGCCGTTCCCATTGGAAAAGGAGAAATAACTTCCTAGCTTCTCCTATGAATGCCAATTACTGGGGTTTGCAAAGCCTGTGCTGATATCTCGTAAAAGAATTTCGAATTACCGTTCGGTATCTATGACTATTCGATCATTGAAAGATAAAAGTTGTTGAGCATACATTTCCCTTGTATGGCCATTATTTAACCCTTCCGGGAAACCTAAAGGGATAATTACTTACGTGTTTGTATGAAAACATGTAGAAATTGATTTTGCTGTGCTCTTAGGTTACTTTGTACGTAATGTTTTAATGACCATTATATTTGCTATTGTTTATATTTGAAAGCCATTGTTTTTCCATATCTGTATATAAAAAATGAATTGCTAGTTTTGTCTACTTGCAATTTCCCTCCAGCCTTCCTAACTATAATTAGGCAACTGTGTGTGCTGCAATTGGAAAAATAAGTTGCCATTAGCTACAGAACCTCATTCCTTGATTACTCGCTAATAAACAAGAATGTTTTACTCTTTTGTCGTCACCCCGACAAAAATTGTAAGATACACACACACACACACACACACACACACACACACATATATATATATATATATATATATATATATATATATATATATATATGTGTGTGTGTGTGTGTGTGTGTATACATGTATATATTGCCACAATTTAAAAATAATAAATATAACTGAACTAGAAATTTTTTTTATATTATCATTGTTATTATATATCGGTATATATAATATAATGTAATATAATAAAATAATATATATATAATATATATATATACTGTATGTGTGTGTCTGTGTATGTGTGTATGCATATATGTACATGTGCAACAGTTTGGCAAAGTATTAATTTCAATAAGAATGATTATGATAATATATTGAATAAAAAACTGGAATATTTATATCATTGTTATTAATCTTATATATATATATATATATATATATATATATATATATATATATATATGTGTGTGTGTGTGTGTGTGTCTGTGTGTGTATATGTATTTGTATATGTGTAAATTGAAGTATGTGTACCCCACGTGGCTATGTATGGTGATGGAGGGAAATACTTATTGCATTGTATAAAGCAAGCGTTTTTGAGTTATTTCTGACGTGGCTTATGCTTGCGTTGCTTTTGAATTTCTGTGTTAGATGTAATTGATCGGAATGGCTGATATGTTTATATAAAGATGATGAATTAGAATCGTGCAATGACGATGACAATGTTGTTGGAGAAATGCAGTAGATTTATAAAATCCTTGTAATTTAATGGGCATTCCTATTAGCAATGTTTTTTAAGAATGTTCATTCAAAATAACCACATTGCAGATGTTATTCCTATTAAATGTTTTTACTTTGTAGGAAGGTTTAGTTTTTCCCTAATACATTAATACATATAAAAACTGTATTTTTTGCTAATTTTGTTAGTATATTGCAAGTCTTTAATGTATCAAATCTGTCTATGAG
>NC_090729.1:170781363-170803863 GCF_036898095.1 Palaemon carinicauda | reverse complement strand
GCCTCATTTAAAAAAACATTGAGTATAGTGTACATTGAGTATAGTGTATGTATATATTCCGATACTTGCTCTTCATTATATAGTGGAGAATTTTAGCAGTATTTCTTTTCTTTCTACATTCTGTTGCTCATTTTCTATTTTTGCTACGTGTTTTGTATCTGAGTTATATTTCACAAAATTTTTGCCGGTCAACGTAATTGATATTGAACTTTTACCAAAATAATTTCTACGGAAGACTTTCTGTGAGAGAGAGAGAGAGAGAGAGAGAGAGAGAGAGAGAGAGAGAGAGAGAGAGAGAGAGAGAGAGAGAGAGAGAGAGAGAGAGAGAGAGAGCATTCATATGGACGAACCACTTTCTGTCGTTTCCTTAAAGAAAGAAAAATTTATTTCTTCCACTTTCCAGTTAACCCTCCTCGGTCATATTCTCTTCCTCTTCTTCTTTCCCTCTATTTGCCCTCCCCCGCTGAAGTATGGGTCAAGCCCTTGACAACACACAGATTAATTAACTTTGAGATTTCAAGTAGGAGGCTCCAATCTCTCTTGGGAACCAGATTCCTGAAAATAGTCCAATCTCTTTTCGTGTGCTATCTTTTCTCCTCCAGGTATCTGGATCATCATCGTTATACTGTCATCCTCTTCATCGTGATAGTTATTTTTTGTTTTTCACCGTCATCTTTTATTTAGAGGTTTGTCATGATTGGAACCTAAATTCTTCTCATGGTCTTTTTTAGAAACAAATTCAACATAGATTTTTATCTATCTGTCATATCCATCCATTATTGTCGTTTATCCCCACACTACTCTGATCGTTTGGTTATCCTTGTTATCATCGTTATCTTGCTTTTCATAACCAGTTGGTTAAATATCTTCCGTATGTCATCATATCCAGAACTTGGTAGATTTGTGTCCTTTTATTTGAAAGAAATCAAGAACATATTGTCTGCTGCATTTTTCTAATGTCAACATATCTCCACATCCCATTGAGATATCATTTCAATAGCTTCATTGGTCTTCTTTTCCCTGTTCAGATGTCAGTATGCCAGAAAACTCAAAAATCAATCAATCAATTTTCTTGTTCATTGAGGCCATTGTGTTTGGGGCGTCAGTCTTTTATATTGATGTTTCATTTGGTATAGTTCTTAAATGGGGAAATATATACAACAGGTTAAGTTGAAGAAGATGGAGAGCCTTGTTGGCAAGGGGGCAAAAAACGAGAAGGAAAAGGACGAAATTAATGGATTTGAAGTTCGAAGAAATCGCAAAGAGCACACCACGCGTGGCAAACTGTAAACAAAGTTAGTGTAAACAATAACCATATCTAACTGGGCATTAGTGGTATGAGTATGAACATGTACTGTCTTTATTTTTACTCAAAGAAAATTTATTCCATTAATTGATTCCCTTTGTCAATAAACGAACCCTGATGGTTTCAGTAATTCGGAAGATTGCCCTTCGGCAAAGACGTAAATCACTTGATATTCATCGACTTCGAGTTAGCTTCTTAAAAGTGACCTTTACTTTTTGTGGGCTACAAAAAAAGTAATCTTAGTAACTGAATAAATTTATGGTGGATAAATTAGTCATTCTGCTCATGGATTTTGTCTGAAGTGAAGAGATAGCAATGTGACCTTGATATTCCTAAATAGGAATAATCTTGTTACTCTCTTATAAAAAAAATTTAATCCGTGGGAGAGGAGTATAACTCTTATGCCTTTCCCTAATCTCTAAAATTAAATTTGGGAATATTGATGTGTTTGATAAAAACCATTAGCCTAAGAAAATAGATAATTTTTTTATGATATTTTTTTCGCATGTCTATAGGTTTTAAAACCAATTTAACCATAATTAGGGAAAATTTCCATTAGAAATTCAAGGAGTAACGTTTTAGGTTTTAAAAGATATGTGTAAAAGAAAATTAATAAGAATTCACTTTCATCAAATTTGGTGCTTGAAAGTCTGTTCCTAAAATATTCCTCCTTAAATAGCGTTTTCTCGCTTAAGTGAAAGCCTCAGCAATTCAAATGTCATCTTCATCTGGGAGGAATAAAAAAGGTGTGTGTTCCATTATAGCCATATTGAATTTTAAGTTTTATCCACTTATAAATTATATATATATATATATATATATATATATATATATATATACATGCGTGTGTGTATGTATGTAAGCATATATTTTCACGTGTTGATGGTCTCACCGGTGCAACGCTCGACTCACGTTTGCCAGAGTGGAAGATCGCTCGCTCCTCTTAGCCTACTGTCAGTGAGTACACCCAGCTGTAATTGGAGGTCTATATACTATTAAACGAAAAGCTAGTGACAACTAGCAACCTTATCCTATAAAAAAAACTGGCTCAGACGCCCAAAGTTTGTATGTCTCCAAGGATGGATTTATATATATATATATATATATATATATATATATATATATATATATATGTATGTGTGTGTATATATACATATATATATATATATATATATATATATATATATATATATATATATACATATACAAATACATACACACACACAGTACACACACAATTGTAAAATTCTTCTATCGGTTTAGCTTAAAAGTAGCTGTAAATGGCAAAGAATTGATTTTATTAAAGGTTATATTTCATGCAGAAATTTAAATAGTAATTCTTACATTTAAGGTAGCAGGATTTTTTATTGGACGAAGCTATAAACGATATTTGACAACTTAAATTGTTTAAATGACGATTCTAATTTTTATATGTTAACTTGGACCCAAGCTCAAACTCGCTTTCAGGACTGATACAATCCACTGAAACCTGATCGTACAATCTTCGTATGATTAATGGTTGAGTGATAAAATTCTCGGCTGAAGATACTGGTGCTATCAAGGCTATCGATCACAAGTACATCCAACTATAAATGGATGCCAGTAACAGCTGTGGTCAAGTAAAAGGGCAGGGTCACCCAGCCTCACCCCTTAAGACATGTTTATAAAATTGTAGGCTATATTCTTTTAGTGTCACTTTTTCATAAGTTCAAACCTGTTGCAGATGCTTTTCTGTGGAACAGGTTGAGATGTAATAGTAAACCTTTATTAAGATAAAAGGTTTTCTACTATATTTCATTTATAGTTTATTTGATACTAACCATTTTTTTCTGCACTAGGCTAATTTCCCTTTTGTGGCCCTTGAGGTGTAGCAATCTGCTTTTCCAGTTAAGTTTGAAACTTGTCTAGGAATAATAGTGGTTATATATATATATATATATATATATATATATATATATATATATATATATATATATATCCGTTGTCATCAACTTTTATTGTGACTCCAAATGTTCAGACCGACTTTCCTTTCTTTTAAAATTAAATATAGAACATTTCCTTTTGCTCTCCATTGGGGATACGTAATAAAACAATGACAGACGCGAACAGTAGATTATAGTTAAATTCTCATAAGGTTAATTAGAAAGAGACTAGATCCGTGAAGGGAGAATGCTACGTGTTGGATTAGTTCTTACTTGCTACACAACAATTTTATTTCCTCAACTATTGGTCTCCCTCCTCTTACAATGTGTTTCTTTTCAAAGAAAGATGGACTACTTTGTCAATGTCAATTCCACGCTCGATTATTCGAGTGATTGTCTTGCTTCCTATCTTTCCTGCAAGCCTCCTGTCACCCGTGGTACCTCGCACCAGAGCCTAGTTCTGTTGCAAGTTCCCTTAAATTTTTTTTTCAGGGCAGAGTTTTTAAAGCTAACGCCACACCCTTCTCCTTTATCTAGTTCTGGAACACGCATGGGATGTAAACTCCCACTTTTTCACTCATTCATCTTCCTTACTTTGCTTGTATTTCTTTTCTGGGTTGCCCACGCTAAGGTCGTCTGGCAGGCAGTCAAGTTGGCCTAAGTTTAGGAAAAGTAATTCAAGTTCATTAAAACTTTTTGGCGTTGTAAATGTTGCGTGTTTTGCCATGTCATGTGAATTTGCATTCTGACTTTGTGATTCATTTCCTGAAGTATGAGGACTGCAAGCAAAAGAATAGCTTGCTTTAGACGCGCTTGACCTTAAGAACGTTTAGGGAACGTTTAAAGGGATTTAAAGGTCACTCATGAATGGCAGAGGCAAGGGACAGTGACATTGCCCTAGCTAGCAGGACAATGCCCAAGAGACTGAACATGTATACATATGATCAGCGCCTAAGCAGTCTCTACCCAAGCTAGGGGAGGGCCAAGCAATAGCTTCTGATGACTCAGCAGGTAGACTTATACATTCCCCCAAACCCCACATCCTTAGCTCACAATGATGATCGAGGTTGCAGACACTTAAAGAAATTATCGAGCATGAGCGGAACTCTCGAACCCCAGTCTGTCGAACGCCACTACATTACCACAACCCCAACACATGTATTAATTTCATCATTAATTTCTCAAGATATTTTGAGTTTTGAACTTAACCTTTTATTGCATATCGGAAAGATTGATGATATTTCAAAGGGCATAATATCCATTTATAACATGGAAATTGGAAGCTCGTTATATATTAAAAGTAGAGAAATATAAAGTTGTTTCAGTCAAACGATATTAAAAATGTAAAAGAATAACGAATACAGTCCCTCGTCGTTGAAAATGTTAAACAAATAAATAACAATTTTAATTCTGTTATCCTTTTTGCCCAGTGTAACAGAGTAGAGGGATGTAAAATTCATTATAAAAGAGTAAAGAAAGCCTGCATTTTATATTAGGAGACAGAAGGTCGTTCATTTCATATTGGAAGGGAAGCAACTATGTGTTCGTCGAGAAAGTAAAGAAATCAGATAGGTAATAGTAATTAATTCTTTAGATGTAGAAAAAAAAGTTCTAATTCCTTGTTGAAAAGGTTGATCGTTGGCCATTTCTTATTAACAGGTGAGAGAGATCTGTCGCTACGGAACCAACTGTAAAATGCTAATTCCTTATTGAAATAACGAAAAAGGTATAGTGAGAAATCATTCTTTATTCAGGAATGTTGAGAGAGAGAGAGAGAGAGAGAGAGAGAGAGAGAGAGAGAGAGAGAGAGAGAGAGAGAGAGAGAGAGAGAGAGAGAATACATATTAAAAGGGTATGAGTACATTTGCTCCCTTTTAAATAGGCATAGAGGACGGCCAATCCTTATTAAAATTACAGGGAGTCCTTTCTCAGTTGAAGCTTAGCATTTATCTAAGGCCATTTTCACAGGTTACTTAATTGGCGTAAATATCTTAATCATCATCATGGTCATCACCTTAAAAGGCTTTTACTTTCATCTATCCTCAAATTATTCTGTCATGATCGTTATTTGTATTATGTTCAAATTTCCCCTGATGATTATACACCTTTCTTTGCTTATAAATTTCCACGTTTTAAATTTAATATTGCCATAAATCATAGATTTTCAGATTTTTGTCTTTTGTAGAATGCGTGTTTTATTTTAATCTCACAAAATTACGTGGTTATAATACATATTTTATGCTTAGTCACTTGTGGAAATTCCTACACAGAATCATACTCACGTACACAAACACGTCCATATATATATATATATATATATATATATATATATATATATATATATATATATATATATGTATATATATATATATATATATATACATATATATATATATATATATATATATATATATATATATATATATAAAGTGTGTGTGTGTGTGTAGGCAGCGGGAGATATAATTGTAGTTAGTTTAAAAACTAACATCCTAAGCCATGCTTAGACCGCAAGAAGAGAAAAACGCCGTTTTAGGAAAAACACGAAAAAGTTACAATGAACGTTTTACTTGGATATCCTGTTTTCTTCTCCACCATGTTTTTCCTTAACAAGCTTCCTTTTCATCTCATTGCTTTCATCCTTCGTAACTCTCCCCCCCTCCCCCCTTTCCTCTACCGAGCACGACGAACCACTCTGCGCCTTCATTAACAAATCGGTCCAATAAATCGGGTTTTTCTTTTGGTGGAGGAGCTTGAGGGGGGAGTAGAAACCCCCTCCTACATCTCAACCCCCCCCCCTCTTCCCCCCTGACACGATCACTTTATATTAGCATTATTCATAAGGCTTTTAACGCGGCCTTGGGACGCACCTATGACCCTTAGCACCCTCCCCCACTTCCGACCATCCAGTCCCTAGAACCCCACCCACCTTTCTTACTGGTTCTCCTCCAACACCCCCCCCCTCTCCACCACTAGTCCAGCATCCTTGCGAGGTAGGGAATTACTCGAGAATTACTCCCTCTCAAAATGCACTCTTCCTGATTCTCTCTTCTCTTCTCTTTCTTGCTTTTCCCATCCCTCCCCTTCCCCTGTTTCCTTCATTCTTTCCATGGGCTCCGTCAGCCACACCTCCTCCCACAGCATATATCTCCCTCCTGCTCCCACCCCGTATCTCCCACCTAGCCCAAATCCTTTACTTCTCAATACCATGGGAAAATTTATGGCAGGGAAGTGGAAGGTGACAGCACAGCACGCCAGCGAGATAGAGGGAGAGTCAGTCACAAGTTCTTTGTACATTATATACACGTACGTTCGTATATGTGTACGTCTTTTCATACTTATATCAATACCTTAAAGTTTAGTTCATATAAGTCTCCTGAAATATAATTTGCCTCCGAAAGTAATGCCTATAAGTCACCGTTTTACTCTTCATGATACATCCAGGTTTTAATCCCTTTACGTTAAACATTTTTGACTTGTTTTTTCCCTATATGATGTGCCCAGGAAAGTAGGCGTTCATGTGTTGTATAATAAATTAATAGAAAAATAAATAAAAAAATATTTTATTTTATATATAACATATAATTAAATATATATATATATACGTGTGTGTGTGTATGTATGTATGTATATTTGTGTGTATATATATATATATATATATAAAACATATAGGCATTTATATATAAATAGTTACACTCAAATATATATATATATATATATATATATATATATATATATATATATATATATATATATATATACAGAATGTATATGTGTGCATGTGCATGCGAATGTGCGAACGCCATATTGCCCACTGATTTTTATTTTCATACAGGAATATGTGTAAATATATTGATAATTTATTTATAGTTCATCCTCATTAGTATTTCTTTTATGGTAACCTACACCTGGGAGTCGTCTCTTTTAGATCTCGCCCTGTCTTGGGAATTGTCAAGAAAATCCATTAGTTCGGATAAAACACCTTGGATTTTTTATGTGTGTGAGAGAGAGAGAGAGAGAGAGAGAGAGAGAGAGAGAGAGAGAGAGAGAGAGAGAGAGAGAGAGAGAGAGAGAGATGTCTTATCAACTTGCGGTCAAGGGGGAAATTACCTGATCGTGTTAGAGATTAAAAGGACAAGGTGAGACGTCTGGAACTCGAGAGATGTGTGAAGATTGTCTTTAGATGTTCGACTGTTTATGTTATTTTGTTTGTTGGAGGTAATATGAATATTAGCCGTATAATAATAATAATAATAATAATGATAATAATAATAATGGTTTTCAGGTGTGCATAATTGCCAATGATAGTAATGATATTTTCTATTTCTAATATGAAGCTGTAATCATAACGGGTTTGCACATTATAATTATTATTATTATTATTATTATTATTATTATTATTATTATTATCATTATTACAAGGTAAGCTATAGCCTTCGTTGGAAAAAACAAGATGCTATAAGCCCAAAAGCTCCAACAGGAAAAAAAAGCAAGATGCTATAAGCCCAAAGGGAAAAAACAGCCCATTAAAGAAAGGAAATAATGAAATTAATAAAATGCAAGAGTACTGCGCAATTAAAATAAAAATATTTTAAGAACAGTAACATCAAATTAAATATTTTATATATAAATTATAAAAACTCAAAAAAAAAAAAAAAAAAAAAACAAGGGGAATAGAAATTGAATAGAATAGTGAAGTCAACAGCACTGATTACCATTTTCATCTATCCTCAATGATGCGGGAACCTCATATGCGGAAAGATTCCACCTCATCGGCTGATCCAAACACATAAAAGCTGATACATACTGTGGAAGTTTTCTGTTGCAAGCATAAATTATTCATATTTGATTCGGCTATTAATGGATGAATGTAACATCAGTTTTTTCATTTTTGTTGTTATTATTATTATTATTATTATTATTATTATTATTATTATTATTCTTTGGATATGTAGGATTATTGTTTTTGAATTTTAATATATTACTGTGTATGCTTTTATATAACTATAATCGAGGTAGTTAATTCTCATCTTGCGAATAAAACTGTAAATAGATTATAGTTTAACGGTTAGAGAAAATAGATATTTTTTCGTTACTCGACAAAACTATAATGTTATTAAGTCTAAAGAATTAAAAAAATGGCGAAGTAATTTTATCTCAAAAAGGATTTTTGCACAAAATGATAATTTATTGCGGTAAGTTGATAACGTATGTAGTTTAGCTAATTCATTTCTCTCTCTCTCTCTCTCTCTCTCTCTCTCTCTCTCTCTCTCTCTCTCTCTCTCTCTCTCTCTCTCTCTCTGAGATCCATAGTCAGCGACTCCGACAAATATAATTGAAATCATTCTTCAACATTTTCCTATATTTCATGTACATACAAACATTAAAACATAAACGAGTACATACCTTCCAAACTTCGTTGACGGATGTATAGTGTATAAACAATAATATTTTGATTGCTCTGTTTAAGTGACCCTTTCTTTCCCTGTAAGGTCAAACTTTGGAATTCTCCTTTTGCCTCTTTTTTTTCCCAACACAAAGGCAGGTCAGCCATCTCATTAATGATCTAGAACTCTATCCTCAGTGGTCTATGTAATTCAAAAGAAATCGAACAATTACATGTAATTTGTATCAACATTTAAAGTCTCCCGTCCCACAATTTCCAACGGATGGTATTACAGCAGTTTCGACCAGAAAACAGAGCATGTGTCCGAAAGATAAGACAAAAAAAAAGAAAAGAAAAAAAGATATTGGATATAGATGTTGGATATTTGGAGCTGGGGCGTGGGCTTGTACCACGGAATTCTCAGTATTCCATTTTAGTTATACAGATTTTTTTTTGTCATAAATTTTCAAGTAAATATTTTAATCTTTGTTAGATACGATTGATAAAATGTATTTCGTTGAATTTTCCAATTTTTCGTCGGTTGATTTCATTTTGAAATAAATTTAGTATCCATAATTTACGTTCAAAACTGCTTAAAGTATCTTCAAGCTTAGTGGAATTAGACAAATATTATTTTAATTCAGATCTAATTTTCTTCTAATAATGCTAGAATAGATTTCCAGCTTTTTGCATTTTCAGACATTAGCAAATTCCATTACCAATTTTAGAAATTTCAAATTGCAAATGTCCCGAGACTTGGAGATTTCAAAATTAATACTTTTGCCTGGTGTTTTAAGTTCAGTTTTATAGAGTTTTATAGACTTTCATTTCATGTAGTGTAATTTTGTTTGCTGTTCATGAGGCATTATAATAGCAGATGACCTGCCTTGATTATATCGTCTGCAATTATACACAAAGAACAGTTCCAGGAATATGAAAGCATGCCATTCAAAGGCGGTAATTTTTATGATATTTTTTTTCAATTAATATTGATTAAAGATGCTGTTAAATATATTACCTCCTTTTTATGCTAAAGAGCAAATATTTGTATATTTATATATGTATATATATATATATATATATATGTGTGTGTGTGTGTGTGTGTATGGATATATATATGTATATATACATATGTGATTGTATATATGTATATATATATATGTATATATATATATATATATATATATATATATTATATATATATATATTATATATAATTTATATATATAATTTATACTTTTCGTCGTTGCCAAACGAACGACTACAGGGGAGGTGGTGGGAAGGGTTGAGTCTTATCAACCGTGTATGCATATCTTTCTAAATGTTTAGCCTTCATTTTGACGGTGCGTGTACACTAGTCTCTCATAGCAGCTGGCCTCTTTCGTTTGATCTTGGTATCTCTTATCACCTTCGTTAAAAAGAAAAAAAAAATTAAGCGGCCTTTAGTAGGGAATTTTTCGTACTAATAAGATCGAATTTTACGCAAAGTCCTTGTCATATTTATATGAACTGAAATTTTCTGAAAAGGAGACGTCAATCAATAAGTAATATTTGCATTACTTCTTTGAGTAATGGTATAAATGGAAGCCAAGAAGATGAGGTCATGGCAGTAGTTTTGTGCAGTAGGGAATTTGTTCCTGCTGTTATACTTCATATGGTCATGCTGATATTCGGCTAGCCTTGAAAGTCTAATTTTGTTTTGATATCGTACAATGTAAGCAGGCAATTTTTATTTTGTAACAGGTCATGAGAAATAGACGGATATGGTATTGTGCGGCGTAACTCACTCTCTCTCTCTCTCTCTCTCTCTCTCTCTCTCTCTATATATATATATATATATATACACAATGCATGCATATATATGTATATACAGTATATATATATATTTATTATATACATATATATACACATACATACATACATGCATACATAAATAAATACATACTTACTCACATACATACGTATGGTTTAAGCCACGAAAGGAAAAGGGAAACTTGAATAAAGTTAGTACTTTCTTGTTATTATTTCGAGTCGTTAATAAGACGGAAATACAAACTCCAATCAAACTTTTCCTTTTTTTTTTTTGTGGTTAGATATATAAGCTTATCAAGTTTCTATTTTTATATACATGCATACATACATACATACACAAAAAATAGAAAGAGATAGGCAAGATATATGAAGTGGGTGATATGAGTTATGTTCAGGGAGTTCATCGTTGAATGGGAGCTGAATGTGGTCATGATCGTTATCTCGCTGAGAGAGAGAGAGAGAGAGAGAGAGAGAGAGAAATTGGTGGAATGTATGATTCAGCAAAGATAATCTCTTGCGCCCTGTAGTTTACTATCGTAGAAGATGAGTTGATACATAAAGGAAAGCTATTGAAATAAAATCCAATTTCAGTATGTATATTGCATAAAGGAGAAGTGTGCAGAGGATGAGTGAGGTGTTTAACAGCTGCAGTCTACTCTTATGAACGAGATGTTGAGGTTCTTACACCAGTGCGAAAAGGAAAATTTACGATTATTGTTTAAAAATTTTCTTTTGAGAAGGCTTCCACTATGATGGGTATGATGAAGTTTTCGGGAGGAGTTTCTGCTCTTGTTTCGTTTCATACTACGGTGTCTATTCTATGTTTTCATATATTTATTTGTCTCCCGAGAGAGAGAGAGAGAGAGAGAGAGAGAGAGAGAGAGAGAGAGAGAGAGAGAGAGAGAGAGAGAGAGGAGATTTCAAAGGGGTGTGGCAAGCTATGTAAAAAAAGTGAAAGTAGTTCTATAAGGGTGTTATGATGTCTACAACTTCACCTGACCTGGCCGGCTATCTTTAGTCTTTCCTTTTAAGAAACATTCATAGACTTTTTAATTAAAATAATTTTACTTAAAAAAGAACTATATCGTCCTTGAAACTTTGGTCTAACATTACTGTAGTTATTATTATTATTATTATTATTATTATTATTATTATTATTATTATCATCACTTGCTAAGCTACAACCCTAGTTGGAAAAGCAGGATGCTATAAGCCCAAGGGGTTTCAACAGGGAAAATAGCCCAATGAGGAAAGGAAACAAGAAAAATTAAATATTTTAAGCACAGTAACATTTCCAGAACATTTTGAAACACACTATTTAGACTGATCGATGTTATGTAACTAGGTGCACTGGCAAAGGTTAACGTGTTTGGGCGTTTGTGTGGTTACATGGATGGGATTGCAAGAAACAGGAGGAGGTGAAGGTGGTGGTAGCCGCGGGAGGAGGCTGTGTCGTCATCCAACCTTCACTTCTTGAGCTGTGCTATGTCGATTGGAAGGTATCGTTCAGGCGTTCCGGCCGAGTCTCTCTCTCTCTCTCTCTCTCTCTCTCTCTCTCTCTCTCTCTCTCTCTCTCTCTGGTTTGTTGGTTCACATTGGGTCAGTCATATATGTGTATGAGGTAAGAATATTGGTTAATATTAGAATTGATTTTAGGTAATTAGGAACGGCTGTTGTATGTATATATATATATATATATATATATATATATATATATATATATATATATATATATTGATATTTATTTATTTATTTATTTATTTATATATATGCATATATATATTTATTTATTTATATGTATATATATGTGTGTGTGTTTGTAAGAGGGATGTACGGATTTAAGGTTCCACACACACACACACACACATATATATATAATATATATATATATATATTATATATATATATATATATATATATATATATATATATATATCAGGGTAATATAAAGCCTTCGGAGACACCCTCTAGGAAACCAAAACGTTCATAGGCAAAAAAGCATATTTTATTCGACGGATAATTATCACATATCTTCCTTTCCCTCCGTGACTGATATTTTGTTCATTTCCAGTTTAAAACGGGGAAATTTCATTACGCAGCTCAGTGATTTATTACCTTTTAATTACAGGCAATATACTCCCTGTCATTAGAAGTAAAATGTAACTTTACCGGGTTGAAAGTGAATTATATTTTAATTTTTTTTAACTCGTTTATTTTCATTCTGGTTATAATTTTTATCATTACTGAAATGAAAATTTCATTATAGAAAACTACTTTTTATTTATTTTTTCTTCGTTATCGATAGATTTTTAAATTGGATTCAAGAAATGTCTTCGAAGTATTTTTTCATCAATTTTATTTTATGTTAGATTTTACGAGTAATTAATTCTTACTTTCGATTAATTGGAGATAATTTGGTTGGCCAATATCCGGAAATGATATTTTATATGTAATTATTAAGATACAGATTTTATTGAATAATTTTATGCATTTATTCATGACCAAACATTTACTTATGGAAATAATTTTCTTGGAAAAATATGTTATGTGATATATTATAAAGATTATTCGAGAAGTTTTGCGAGAGGTGTGATCTTTTTATGTAATTATGAAATAGGGAAGAATTATTACAAATATTTGTTTTGGAAAGTATTTATATTAGTAATGATGAATTATAGAGACTCACTTTGAAAAGTCTATTTTTGGGGTATTTCAATTTTATTTGTTAGGTACTTTATTTTATGAAAATATAAAATAATATTTAGAAAGTAAATTTATAATAAACATTTTATAAAAAGATATATTACCCAAAAATAGATATTCCGGATTTACAGTTATATGTACTATACATCATTTTATAGGAGAAAAGTATTATTCTCAATTAATATAATTCTTGCAAACATATTTTAGGTTAAAAGTATTCAAATTACATCCTCTTATAACGGAAAATATAATTCACAATTAATATTTATATTTGAAAACATATTTTAGAAGAAAGTATGCATCTATCTGTTCCCCCCCCCCAATGGATTGTAAATTTTTAATGTTTTAGGCATGAGGATATTTCATTTCAGTTTATTGAATTTATTTTTCCCCTTTCGCGATTGGAGGTTTTGCGCCGACAATGAGTTTCAATTTATTTATGGCCTTCGGTGATTTCAAATTGGATATATTGTTTTCCCCCGAATAGTATGTTTTCTCTTCTTATTATATTATTAGGTTTTCGGAATGGAATTGTAAATTATTTTCTGTTATGAATATTTATGTTGTGTATTTTTTTTTTTGTGGATATTTTAGGTTCAGTGTAGTGTAATGTCCAAGTTAATCTCTAATTGTTTGACTAATTGTACCAACGGCAGTGTTTTGAGCTTCTCTTTCATTTTAACTTTAAATGTAGTTTATATAAAAAAAAAAAACTTGTACACCACAAACTAATAGGAGTTGGGTGATTGATGTTCAAGTTTAAAGGTAATTATAGTTTATAGGTAATGAATGTTGTTATGGTTGTGTAATATCATGTGATTCTTATTTTCATCTATTTCTGATTTTTTCTTTTTTTCCCTCTTTTTTTTTTTTTTTTTTTTTTTTTTTTTTTTTTTTTTTTTTTTTTTTTTGAAGACGGAAGTGACTCAACCCTCATTTCTTCGAAAAAAAAAATAATTGATTAAAAATAAGAATTTATAAACAGTATTGGCTATTGATATTAATATTTCTTCAGGATAATGAAAAATATTATGTTTAAGAGAAAGTTCTGTCCATAACTTCTATATCGTTTCCTTTTTCCCAGCCACCATTCTCTTATTTTCCCCTGGTCAGTGATAGATACGGCCGTTGGATTACCCATCTCATAGGCTTCTTTATCAACAAGAAAAATAACCTCAGCCCTTCCCCTCTTCCCCCCTCTCCCCCCACTCCCTTTTCCACCATGTCCTTTTTGGTGTCTTCGGATCAGCTTGAACCATCTGGACCGAAATGTCGGGAAAGGAGACGTGCGTGACTCCATGGCACTGGCTATTTCAATTTGAATGCAAATGAGACCATGATAGCAAATTTCCCGACATTCCTCCCATAAAGATAAATAGAATGACACCTGCGAGGTGGTGGTGCCCAGGACGAGAGGATGACGAAGATCTTAGAAACGAATTAATCTTATGCGAGTGGCAAGGGGGAAGGAAGGACAAATGATTAAGATTGCTTCTAAAGGGAAGCTGGAGATGACGGGTCAGCCGAAATTTAAGTGACAAAATAAGGAATACCTGGTTAAGGTGAGAGTAGTCTGAAAGGCAAGGGCTTTATGCGTGTTTGCTTGTGTGGTATCTGTATGCACCCAGACGATATTAGTATGATGGAAGCTGTTACTTGATTATAATTGTTTTCTTGCGCTTAAAGGTGACCATAAGAAAAAGTACAATTATTCTTTGGTATGTGATTCAAATATAAATAGCGTTTGAGAAAAGCCACTACAATTTCATATATTGACATGTACAACTAAGCACTCACGTACATTTTATCATTTATCTCCATCGCACATGTACTTAATCATGTCCTCAGAATTAACATTAGGAAAACCAATATAAGTATTTTTTGAATATTGGTAAGAACAGCAAATGGTTCTGAAGTGGGGTTGCTTATTATAACTAATGGAAGACATAAAAATGTACATTTGGAAAATGGTAAATTCGATATAAGATCTGAACAGCTCAAGGAAAAAGAGGAAACATGATATTTTACTCTCGGATAATTCACTGATAACGGCTATAATGTATCTTGGTTTTCATAGAAAGAATTCTGTAACGTGTAAAATATTATACATTCGTTTCTCTCTCTCTCTCTCTCTCTCTCTCTCTCTCTCTCTCTCTCTCTCTCTCTCTCTCTCTCTCTCTCTCTCTCTCGTCGTTACGAGTCTTACTATCTATCTTTTCCAATGCACAATGCGATAATGACAGCAATTAGTGGCCCCATCAAATCATCGGCAATAATCCAAACTAAGTCGTGACCTCTACACTATCATCCCAATTACCTTTGTTGGAGATGGTAAGGATAAGGGAAGGCGAAAATGGAAGAAGAAGATGAAGGAGAGAGAGAGAGAGAGAGAGAGAGAGAGAGAGAGAGAGAGAGAGAGAGAGAGAGAGAGCGAGCCCATATGAATCACATTTAACATTAAAGAGACAGAGATGCAGATATAAAAAGGGCATTTATGGCCTTCCTTGACGTAATTTTTTAGGTCAATAATGGCTAATGCAGGAAAGATCAAATGGTAACATGAAGAGAGAGAGAGAGAGAGAGAGAGAGAGAGAGAGAGAGAGAGAGAGAGAGAGAGAGAGAGAGAATGAATGAGTGCCTGGTTTTTCAGACCAAGAAAGGGGGCAGAACAGAAGGAACGAGATTGTAGAGAAATTTTAGGAAGTAGGGGGAACAGGGTAGAAAGAGGACAAATGAGGGAAAGGAGGGGAAATGAGTCAAAAATAACGAGAGGGCGAAGCAATGGGCACTGAGGGAATGAGAGAAGACGCGAGGGGAGAATTCGAGATGCGAGGAATTCAAACAATGACAGAACGTTTCGTGTAGCTCATGTAAAGTCCCAAGATTATTGTTATCCGTTTCAGGCGCTTTCTCGGCTAAACAGAAAAGGGCTTTAGCCATTGCTGTTGCAGACAAGATTTGGGGTATTTAGGTTATTGTAGCTGTTTCAGTTGTTTCTGGGTTAGACGTATTTGGTAGGGTTTATTTTTTAGTCTCTTTGGGTGTTTGCAAGATCTCTGTATTTCGATGACTGGAATTGCTTCAGGGACCTAAAGGGTAATTTACTTGAAGTGAAATAAATTTTATACATTTCAGGTGTTGGGATGAGTATAGGTTTTTTAGATTGCTTTTTGGGGTTCAGGTACCTCAAATGAAAAAAAAATATATATTGAGTGCGAGCAAGTGTTTGGATATATAGTTTATCATATCATTTTGCTACAAGGAATTTAGTGAGGAATTTTATATTCATAACACCTGCAACTGAATCAGAAGTCATTAAAAGAAAAATATTAGCCATTTCAAGTGTTCTTATCAGAGGTATTGAAAAGAGGTAATTACTCATTCGGGGACCGGTAAAGTTAAGGGAATAATTTTGGAGCCATTTCACCATGGAAGCCAACGGGTTTTTTAGTCATGTTTCCTTCTAATACATTTGAGTTACTTTAGCTGCTTAGAGCTTAATTTTTTTTTTTCAAGTGCCAGTAAAGGTATGTCTATTTGAGTAATTACAGAAGTTTCATTTTATATTCCCACCGAACTCATCTCAGGCATTGTATAGCTGAGATTATACAAAATAGGAAAATATTTCAGTAGTTTTGGAATGGGAAGTAAGAGGTATGCAGAGCTGAACAGTAGATTTGAAACTTGTGTTACGCCGGTTTTCTGTATAATTTTCGAGTCGTATAAAAACCTGGTTGTTGTACACTATTTTATTTAATTGGTACACTAGTAGGTTTTCCTTTAGTGATTGCAAATTATTGGAATACTTATTTCTCTACCGAACACTTGTTCATTTTATGTTTCGTTAAGTGGTTTGTTGACGTAGGTTTGATAAAAAGTCACAGCTGTTTAGAAATATAAATGCTGGCTGGTTTATTATCATTAATTATTATTATTATTATTATTATTTTTATTATTATTATTATTAGCAACGCTATTAGGAAAATCAGGATGCTATAAGCCCAAGGGTTCCAATAGGGGAAATAGTTCAGTGAGCAAAGGAAATAAGGAAACATAGAATACTCGGCCTGGGGTGTACCCTTAAGCTAGATATCTCTAACCCAAGACAGTGGAAGACCATAGTACAGAGGCTATGGCAGTACCTAAGACTAGAGAACAATGGTTTGATTTTGGCGTGTCCTTCTCTTAGAAGAGATGCTTACCATAACTAAAGAGTCTCGTCTACCCTTACTAAGTAAAAAGTAGCCCCTGAATAATTACAGTGCAGTATTAACCCCTTTAGTGAAGATGAATTTTTTGGTTACCTTAATGTTATCAAGTGTATGAAGAAGGAAGAGAATGTGTAAAGAATAGACCAGCCTATTTGGTGTATGTGTAGGCAAAGGAAAAATGACCTGTAGCTAGAGAAGGATCCAATTTAGTACTATCTGGCCACTCAAAGTACCTAATAACTCAAGCGGCTGTATCTCAATGGGTGGCTGGTGCCTTGGCCAACTTATCACCTCTACTGAATATTGTTATCATTAAACTGATAATGTGTATAGACAAAAAATTCTGCAAGTATTATAACATAGTCTTTTTTATGAAAAGACATCAAGTGGAAAACTAGTGATGTAGATAGTAAATAATGGTAAACTCTCAAACAGATTACGAGCTTCCTTTGAGGAAGAATAGCTAGAGAAAACTTGTCTTGAAGCTAATTTTCTATTTGTGCTCGTTAGTCTAAAGTGGGTTTAAAGTTGCATTAACAATGCCTAACTTTCTGATGTTTTTTTTTAACCTGTTCATTACATTTGGATGCATATTGTAATTTTGTTTAATGACGCATCTCTCTCTTTTCATTGTGTTTGTGCTGAATTCACTTCCATCCTTTAGACTTTTATTTTTTTCCTTATTTGTTGTTAATATATGACCTTATTAACTACTAATAATACTAATACAGATCGTAATAAGGCTAATAATAATTTACTACTAATAATAATACTAATCGTAATGATGATGATATTATTATCAAGGGAACATATGAGCTTTATATGGTGCTTCTAAATCTTAATGTAGAGCAACAGGCCATCGAGAGTCTAGCCAGAATGGTGGGTTTCGCGTTCACAGATTTATCCTTTCGATTTGTTGACTGTCACCCGTACGATAATTGCTATTAATTCAGAGCTGTGTATATACACGAGATCTCTAATGGAAGTCGTTAAGAGGTACGTCAAGATGAAATGGAGAGAGAGAGAGAGAGAGAGAGAGAGGAGAGAGAGAGAGAGGAGAGAGAGGAGAGAGAGAGAGAGAGAGATAGAGAGAGAGGTATGAGATATTTTTTTATCATCAAGGTTCAGTCTAAAAGCCCGAGAAGAGGATGGTTGATTGATGCCATGGAGAGAGAGGAGAGGAAGAGAGAGAGAGAGAGAGAGAGAGAGAGAGTGAGAGAGAGAGAGAGAGAGAGAGAGAGAGAGAGAAAGAGAGAGATCTAAGGAATTGGTTCATGATCATTTTGCATATAACTCTTACAATTGACCTGTTCCAAAGTAATCTCCACAACTTTATGGCTTCTGAGAACATAAACGTCTTTTTGCATCCTGGGTAATTTTATTTTGAGTTGGAAGAAACTCAGCCAAGACGGAAAAGTCATTAAATGATTGTCAATATTTGTTTTTTTTCTTGCCTTGAGTGAAATCTAGTAAATGAAAAAGATATCAGGGCTATGTTTGTGGTAGTTATGATTGTGTTGAAAAGATAAATTATTATCTAATGGAATCCTCCCCGTCATTTCAACTTGAATATTTACTTCTGGTGATGTATGAATATATTCATTGCGTCCTTCAACTATTAGCTGGATGCCATTTCAAGTTAACATATGTTTGTGTCTATCCTGTAATTATGTATAATTAGTGTTACTTCAACGTTGATATAAGTGGTATGTCGATTAAAACTATATTTTCATTTCAGTTTGATTTTTCACTCTAGTTAATGGAAAGGAAATGTTGATTAATAAAGTACCGTGCGGCAAGGGAAGATGATTATACAGAACTTATTTTGACATTCACAGTACATTACATCAAAAGAAAAACCTTTAAAGGTTTTAAGGTTAAAGGTCGTTCATGAATGGCAGAGGCTAGGGAAAGTGACATTTCCCTATCAGGCAGGACAATGTCCAAGAGACTGACCCTATATACATATGATCAGAGCCTAAGCCCCCCCACCCCCCACCCCACCCAATCTAGGACCAAGGAGGGCCTGGGCATTTTTACTCAGGCATATAATTCTGTTTTAATTACTTATGGCTACTTCTACGAAGTTAGTTCCATTGTGTGTTGAACATTGTTATCAAATTAAAAATGGTTCTTTTAAAATGGCTTAGGATATAGTTTTTATGTTGTTTATATGCAGCGGCATGCGGGATTTCCTTGCATGTTTAATAACGTGGAAGAAAATAGATTTGATAATTCTCATCCGCATATATATATGTGTGTATATATAATATGTGTGTGTGTGAGTGTGTATATATATATATATATATATATATATATATATATATATATATATATATATATATATATATATGGATAAATATACAACACAACATCGTGTTCAAATTGAAATAAATTTCTACCTCATACTTGGGATCGAACGCTAGCCCCTTCTAATGAAAGGCCAGGTCGAAACCAAACCATGCCACGAGAGCCCATAAAAGGAAATTCTGAACCTGACGATAATCTATCTGTCCGAGGATTTACCTGGTGAGACATCAGTCTCTTTACCAGCGAGTTTTACCAGATTTCCCCGGGCCACCACGTGACACAGTTGGTAGTAAATTCATTCAAATTACCCCTAATGAGTCAATATGGATAAATATCAACACAACATCGTGTTCAAATTGAAATAAATTTCTACCTCATACTTGGGATCGAACGCTAGCCCCTTCTAATGAAAGGCTAGGTCGAAACCAACCATGCCACGAGAGCCCATAAAAGGAAATCTGAACCTGACGATAATCTATCTGTCCGAGGATTTACCTGGTGAGACATCAGTCTCTTTACCAGCGAGTTTTACCCAGATTTCCCCGGGCCACCACGTGACACAATTGGTAGTAATTCATTCAAATTACCCCTAATGAGTCAATATGGATAAATATCAACACAACATCGTGTTCAAATTGAAATAAATTTCTACCTCATACTTGGGATCGAACGCTAGCCCCTTCTAATGAAAGGCCAGGTCGAAACCAACCATGCCACGAGAGCCCATAAAAGGAAATCTGAACCTGACGATAATCTATCTGTATGTGTTTTTCCTATGTAATTATGTAATGATTTTTAGAATTTTTATTATCCGTTGGCAAACGAAGGCTTATAATAAATGGTTATTAATATTATTATCGTTGTTACTTATAAGTTTATTTATAATCCTAAACAATTGGGTATTATTCGTCCTCTGTGAGGGTCTCATACTTTGAAAAGACTTATTGGAGTTTGTAACAAGCGAGTTTAGTTTATTGTCAGTCTCAATAACGTTTGATTTTCTAATAAGGCAAATGCTTAATTAAACGTTATGCTTAACCTAAAGCTCGACCCGTCTGTCGTCTCCGTGTATGACAGATACGATTGTATTAACTGTTTTTATTATTGTTTATGATAAGTTTGAGCTTCTATTTGTTTGTGAATTCCTACATGAGATAGATAAGAAGGTTTCATCAATTGTATTGTTAATGCCATATACAGATACTTGTTTGAGATGGTCTCCTGTAGTATTTAGTTTCATTATCTATATTTTGTTCCTTTATAGAGTTACAAAGATATTGTTCAAGGCGCGTGCATGTGCACCCACACTTACACCATTTGTGTCTTATTAGTGTAAGGAATATGAATGACACTTGGCAGAGGAACGTGCCATTTACTTGATAAATTCAAACCATGAATGTGAGATGTGTTATATGAACAAGACGTTGTTCGGTGTTGAGATAAACTCCACGTCTATCGTGTAGCTGTATGGTGGCAAAATTGGAGTTTTTGTATAAATTCCCATGGGAGTATAATGATGTATGTCATTTGAACACACGGCAACTGTATAATGAAAACCAGCTGTGACTCATTGCCATCAACACACCGGATTGCTTTGCCACACATTGTCTCACAAGCCGGGCCTGATCCTGCCAACAGACGCAGTGTGTAAAGTATCGGATAACAATGAGTCTCAGAGCTCCCGTGTCGTAAAAAGTAGGGAAATGGCTTTGGCAATCTGTTTGTGTCGCGGTATGTTGTGGAATTGCCTAGTGATGTTTTATAAAGAAAGGCGCTTTTAAAGGTGATGATGTTATTAATGTTGTTTGCTTTTAAGAACCCGACTTTCCTTTTAAATGCAGTAGGTTACGCTTGTGGAGTTTCCATGTTAAGGTCGCTATCTCGGTTTTGTTATGGTTCTTGTTAAATGTTTTGAAAAAAATTCGTTTTAACTTTTTATTAGAATTGGATTTTCTTGATTATTCGTTATTCGCATCTAATTTCTGCTGGTCCTACTGAAAATGTTATTACTATTTGATATAATTGTAGTTGTTAGTATTGTTTTGTTTTTGTGTCGTATATTTAAGTAAGCATTCACATAGTCATGTATATATATATGTGTATATATATACATATATATATATATATATATATATATATATTTATATATATATATATATATATATATATATGTCATCATCATCATCTACTACGCCTATTGACGCAAAGGGCCTGGGTTAGATTTAGCCAGTCGTCTCTATCTTGAGCTTTTAATTCATTACTTTTCCATTCATCAATCTCCTACTTCACGCTTCATAGTCCTCAGCCATGTAGGTCTGGGTCTTCCAACTCTTCTAGTGCCCTGTGAAGCCCCAGCTGAACGTTTGGTGAACTAATCTCTCTTGGGGAGTGCGAAGAGCATGCCCAAACCATCCCCATCTAACCCCTCATTCATGATCTCATATATATATATATATATATATTATATATATATATATATATATATATATATATATATATATATATATATATATGTGTGTGTGTGTGTGTATGTATGTATATTGTGTGTATATGTGTATGTGTCTGTGAATACCGTATATGTATTTATGATGATGATCATCATTCATCATAACGATAACTACACCTAGAAAAACTCAATAAAATGCCATAAAAAAACACAATAAGAAAATCTTCAATTAATGCATGACAAAGACCGTAATCCTGATCTCCAAATTCAGTAAAGAAACCTAGATCAAGGTTCAGGAAGCAGTAATAAAAGAGTTTGGATGAAAAATGAGACATGAAGTACAGCACAAAAGAGATTATTGAATTCATTTGAAAAGTCTTAGATCTTAAAGGAAATGGCATTTATCT
>NC_090729.1:170768632-170780863 GCF_036898095.1 Palaemon carinicauda | reverse complement strand
CCCAACAAAATCATTGGTCACGCCTTAACCGTTAAGGGCAATAACCATCACCATTGCCCTTTGTCATTGATCACAGGCACAGTCTCTCTCTCTCTCTCTCTCTCTCTCCTCTCTCTCTCTCTCTCTCTCTCTCTCTCTCTCTCTGTTCCATTATTTTCACGCTCTATCAATACGTGAAGAGGAATATAATTACATAATAGTGATAATAATCATAATAATAATAATAATAATATGGTTTACATTTACTCCCATGTTCATGACGCTCAGCAATTGCGCATATGTAAATAGCTGTGTTTTTATGGATTTGAAGCACTTTTAGATATTGGTAACATATTATTGGTCTCAATACTCAATAGTTTTAACCAGATTGTGTAAAGAGTTCGCTTAAATGATATCATGGCTATTGGTTACCTTGTTTTTTTATTATTTTTTACGTTTATGATAGATGAAAAAAGCACTCAAGAAATTACTCTTGTATCCCACTTTAACCAATCGATAAGATAACGAAACTGTTAAAGTCTCCCATTTGTCTTTGAACGAATAATGTAGAATAGTATATTTGATGTAGGAATTCACTTTACCCCTTGATATTGAAAAAGCTTAAACAATATCGAAATTATGTTCTGGGTAATTTGCAATATTGATTATATCATTGTGATTTCTTTACAAATGCTGTATATATATTTATATTTCACTCTTTGTAGGAAGAGGATGGCTGTGTGTGTGTGTGTCTTAGAGAGAGAGAGAGAGAGAGAGAGAGAGAGAGAGAGAGAGGGAGAGAGAGAGAGAGAGCGTAATCAGCCAATCAGTTTAGTTGTATTTTTCGAGGTCCGTTGTAATAGCTATTTTGGAATTTGATTTGTGTTTGATTGTCGAAAGGGCATTTGAATAATGTGCGAAGTTGCCTTTTCCAGTTTTCCATTAGGTCTTGTTGAAAGTGAATTAGTTTTTAAAGCCGGTATCTGGATGAAGTGCTTCAATATCTATATTATTTTGCTATACCTTTTTTAGGCTACTTTAGTATGCAAATTCAGTATATACCTGTGTATATATATATATATATATATATATATATATATATATATATATATATATATATATATATATATATGTGTGTGTATATATGTATATATATTTATGTATATATACAGTATATGTATATATATATACATATACATATATATATACATATATATATATATTTATATATATATATATTTATATATATATATATATATATATATATATATATATATATATATATATATATATATTCATTTATTGACTCCCATGGCAGAGCTCCCTTCATCAAAGAAAAGAAGATTTGTGATACTTTGCTTGCTAAATTTAAGGTAGTATTCAGTTATATACGGACTGAACTAATACCTTGTTACTTTTACAGTCCTCTCTCTCTATCTCTCTCTCTCTACTCTCTCTCTCTCTCTCTCTCTCTCTCTCTCTCTCTCTCGTAAGACGCCCAAAATAGTACGGCATTGTTTTGAAGCGACAACTATAGTGCAATTAGTAACCAGGGCTGCTTGACCGACTTCTAATTGGAAAACTTTTCTAGAATCTAAAAAAAAAAGAAAGGTGAACTAGGCTAGTGCTTTCACCTGTTACAAGATTATCACCAGGTTTGGCTGAGGTTGAGAGAGAGAGAGAGAGAGAGAGAGAGAGAGAGAGAGAGAGAGAGAGAATTTATATAAATTAATGACTAAAAGGTTAAATTTTAAGTTAACATAGTTACAGAAATTCTGAAATTACAAATATTTTTAGAGCAGAATATAGTAGCAAAAATAATTATTTTGTAGATGCCAAAAAAAAAAAAAGTAGAAAAATCTTTTGTCTGTTGTAAGCGAAACTGGGTCGTCGTATTGAAGCCTAAATATCTTATGTAACTATAAAGACAATTGATTCACTTTATTTGTGTTGCATAGATAGATTTATGACTCTAGATTTAGCCACTATATCCGTCCCTTGCTCTTATACATTTTTAACTAATCAATTATCATACATATTAGTTTTAGTACCATTATATTTTCTTCCTTGTGAATAGAAATTCATAATACTTTTGCCTTGTTTTTGCCTACGTGAGAAGAGAGAGAGAGAGAGAGAGAGAGAGAGAGAGAGAGAGAGAGAGAGAGAGAGAGAGAGAGGAGAGAGAGAAGAAAACGATCGGGGTGTGCCTCATTTCCTGTCCACATAATTTGAAATCGTCGTCTTCCATAAAGGATAAGTCGAAAAAAGCCCATAAAAATTCTTTTTAGGGGCAGTGAGGTAGAGGAGAAAGATGTTGGCCCTGGAAGGACACGCCCCAATTTAGCACGGGAATCAGTTTTTGTAACAGCTGACTCGCTCCCGCTACTTCGACAGAAGGCGCGCACAACTCGCTAACCTAGTTAACTGGCACACTGCACGTGCAATAAAGAGACCGCTTTTACTTTGCATGTATGGCATTTATTATCATCACCTCTTCAACTCCTTAGCTGCCATAATTGCTTGTGGTTGATAATTACCTCTCCTCTCTCTCCCTCTCTCTCTCTCTCTCTCTCTCTCTCTCTCTCTCTCTCTCTCTCCTCTCTCTCTCTCTCTCTCTCTTGTGTGTATATATATATATGTACACACACATACAGTATATATATACATACATACATACATATATATATATATATATATATATATATACTATATATCTATATATATATAATATATATATATATATATATATATATATATATATATATATATATATATATATATATGTATGTATATATATATATCTGTCCCCTACTCTTTTCGGAGGACGATATGCGTCTGAGATGAAATTTTTTAAAGGTGGAGTTTCTAGAAAACTAAGAAAAAAAATCTCGCCGGTTAACAAGTACTTTGACACCGGTTATGTTCATGGACTCAAAACGAATTATATTTCCTACTAAAATGAAGAAATGGTTCATTTAATTTGGGAGTCTTGGGAAATAGACGAAATCTTCTGTTATCTCCATTCACAAAGTAACGTTTATTTTAGGGGTGTCAATAAGTAGAGAGTTTTTTTTCCAGCTGAAATTGTTTTTGTAAATAGAAATGTAACATGCAAAACTGCGATTTTCTACGAAAGGTGTTTTTGCATTTTAAAAACACATAAACCGTGGCATAGTTGGCCACCTAAATACCAACGAGTTTTCTTGTTTAAGAAAAAAAAATCTTTCTCATACCGAGATTTGGTGAAAAAAAAGCAGCACACTTTGCTCATTTCTCCACTCTCCACTGCTCTAGGTGCTTGCGGTGAGTGCTCTTGAGAGAAAATAGCTCGGCAGGTGGCAGGCGTCTTCATTTGCTTTTCTTGTCCTCTAAATTTGTCACGAAGTTGAGCCCAAGACCTAGTGGTTAAGCCTGATGAGCTTGTACGAGTTGCTCAGGCACAGGGTCTGATTTATGTTCAAGCACATGTTCATATTTTTGTTGTTATTATTATTGCTGTTATTATTATTATTATTGTTATTATTATGATGATAGCGGTAATATGAATATGATTTTTTCTCTGTATATATATATATATATATATATATATATATATAAATATATATATGCTGTATATATGTTTGTGTGTATGTATATATGTAGGTATGTATGTAAGTTCAATTTCATTTCATTGGTACAATCTAAAAATACATATATTCATGAACACTACACCATATCGCCTTTATTTGCATTCTCTTTTTGCATTACGGCTCATATTCTTAGGCCTTTATTATATCTTATAATTATTTAACAACTTTATACATTGGAATCGTGATATTACTTTGTCTGTTGATCAAATAGCTCATTAAAAGTAAGGTAGGAGTTAGTGGGGATTAAATTTGGTTTTACGCATAGATTATCGAATATAAAGTGGTTTTAAAAATATTTAATAAAATTTTTTAGTTGAATATTTTTGTTTGAAGTGGCCTTCGTTTGAAATCACAGAACGTCTTTCATAGTTTGTTGAGTGTTGCTAATGTATAATTATAGGTTCAAACTGAGATCACCCTCTGACGAGACTGGGAGATGTGTTTGCAAGTGGGAGTATGTCGCAAAATGATACACACCAGGTATCAAATAATCGTTTAGTTAATTAACACCTTGCTTGCAAAGGTAGAGCTTGAATCCGGTAGCCATGCCTGTCTTGGTTTCCCTTTAAAAAAACGAGAGAGAGAGAGAGAGAGAGGAGAGAGAGAGAGAGAGAGAGAGAGAGAGAGAGAGAGAGAGAGAGAAGAGAGAGAGAGAGAGAGAGAGAGAGAGAGAGTACCAATTCGAAAATAAAGAGAAATGACTGAAAAATAAAGGTTATTTTTAAAAAATAGTTTATTTTTTTTATTATCCGGTGAGATCAGGATTCATTTGACATAATCAATTCGTAATGAAATTCACTCTGGTGATGATGATGATGAAAATGGTGTGCTTTTTAGCTGGGGGTGTGGCGTGTGGGGTGTGTGGGTAGGGACTTGTGATTCAAAGAGTGATTAATCCGGTTAAATTTTTCTCGAAATTCGATCATGGAAATGGAAAGGGGGAGTAATTGATGTCCGACTCACTATGGCATTAAAGAATATCAATTCGATGACCTTTTTTGAGAAATGTAATTATCATTTTTTTAAAAGCATTCAAAATTGTTTTGATCCTATAGCTGCTTTTTTTTTCTCTCTCGCTCTCTAGGAAAAAAACAATAGGGGGGGTAGTAGTGATGTTGGATTTACCAGAATTGAAGGATTTTAGTTCGTGAACCTTTTTTTTTTCTAATTTTGTTTGAAAAAATAAAATGCTGTCGTTTTAATTCAGTAATCACATTTTATCAAAGATTTTTATGATACTGATGCTTATTTTAGCATCAGTATATTCTTTATTATTTTTTATAAACATACCCTGGATTTTTCAGGCCAATGTCCGCCATTTTGCCAGAATTTCGAGGCTGTCAAAATGAATAGTTTAGGCTGTTTAGTTCATTTTAGAGGACGTTTGTAACATTTCATTTGTGATCAACATAGCACGAGAACCTCCAACCTAATTAAGGTGGGGGATACGAAACCGCTTCCTGTGGATCGGTTGGCTCACAGATGGCCCATTGTTCAATAATTGAGTGTGAATGGACCCTAGATAAACAGTATACGGTTTGTATAGGTGAGAGAGAGAGAGAGAGAGAGAGAGAGAGAGAGAGAGAGAGAGAGAGAGAGAGAGGAGAGAGAGAGAGAGAGAGCGAGTGAGTTTTCGAATGTTTTGAAAGTGGGAAATGTTTTTATCTCTTGATTTCAAACAGCTTTTCCGAATGCATGTTACGTCAGCTATTTTCAGTGTTTAGTCTGCATGAATTTTACGCAGGAAAACACTGATAAAGCAAAATATCAATAACGTGAAAGAGAAACGTCTCGAGTCGCTCTTTTTACATCTTTAGTGTAAAGGTCCGACCTCTTTATTTAGGGTTAGGTAGACACTTTTTTTTTCTTTATCACGGCCTTATTGGGTCAACCCTATTAATACCTCTGTGGTTAAGAAGTTTTTTTTTTTTTATGTATGAGCTGTCAAGTTGATTTGTTGGTATAAATCTGAGGTTGAGTATTTCATTCGTGTAGGGTGAGTTTGACCTACTTTTCAAAACAAGATTGGTATTTTTTGCACTTAATAGAATAAGGCTAGCCGGTTTTTAGTGTCATTTAAAGTTGACCATTCTACCCCATAGATTATATTGACCTTTTACTCCTTTGAATTTGAGGCTGACAGTTTTACACCCTCAAGTTAAGACTGACATTATACATAGAAGATATGTTTAACAATTTTATGCCTCAAATAGAGTATTCTCATTTTGTTTGCCCGTAAGTCAAGAAAAGCCTTTGTAAACATATAAGAGAAAGTTAGACCCTTTAATGCCCCTAAAGGAATACAATCTCCTAGATGTATAAAACTCGAGATGAGATGTATAATAGACTGAAAATTATATTTATTTTGAAATTTCACTTTTTCTTTAAAGCCCATATAGGGTAGTAGTTTTGATGGTATTATTCGAGGTAATCTTGTTATTTTTCATAGTGATGTCATCATTAACAGCCTTATTATTGAAAATTATTTCACAGTTATCGTAATGCTAATTTTCTGGTTAAAGATTAGAGCAAAACCGACACTCCGAATTTGCATTATTTAAGATCGTGATGTTGCATAAAATTATAATCAAACATAATAAAATTTTTGTTATGTCCTTATTCTTTTCATTATTATTGATGATGTTAGTGACTACATTTTAGACAGGAGGATATACATTATTAATTAACTTAATATTTCCTTGCATTAATGCAGTACCAGCATTAGTTACCTAATTCAAAATTTTACTCAAGTTAACGCCGCTGCCTATTGTAATTTTCCCCATTATTCTAAGCCTTTAAAGCGTTGCATCAGGTCGAAATTGATCCTCCACCTGAAACAGATTTTTATTGCTCTTCGAAACTTCTAACAAGTTTTATAGAGTTTTTTTTTTCTCTATATAGTTTTGTCTCGCAGTTGGAAAAGCGATTAAACTTGGAGCCTTAACACTCCTCCGAGTCTGAGAGACAGACCGGGATGGCAAGAAAAAGTCGGGTCCTTTCTTCTCTTATTGGGTGAATTTGATTGGCCATTAGCAGTGTTCGTCAACCCAATCAGCAGTAAGTTTAGCGCTGAAATGAAGATTCGCTTGCAGTCCTGTCCCCTTTGATAGAATTTATGGGAAGGCGTGTCGGGAGACGAACCTAATACACACTCATTTTTTATACAAACAGACATTATATATATATATATATATATATATATATATATATATATATATATATATATATATATATATATACCTCCTTTCTGAGTGGGGATACCTCAACATGGTGAAAGGATTTGTGTATCGCCATGATCAGTTAAGCAGTACTAATCAGGCCCCCCCATACTAGGTTGGTTTGCTGTGAGCGATCAGACTAAAGTCTCTCACCATCACCAATCCTCACTGGCAAGAGTGGTGATGGAAACTGGCAAAACCCCGGACATGAATAAGGACATGTCTGAGTCCATTGTCCTACAGTGGACTGAAAACAGCTGATATATATATATATATATATATATATATATATATATATATATATATATATATATATATATATATACACAGTATATATATATATATATATATATATATATATATACAGTATATATATATATATATATATATATATATATATATATATATATATATACAGTATATATATATATATAATATATATACAGTATATATATATATATATATATATATATATATATATATATATATATATATATATATATATATATATGTGACAACAACAGCAAACAAATGCAGTTGTTTTCAGTCCACTGTAGGGCAACGGACTCAGACATGTCCTTATTCATGTCTGGGGTTTTGCTAGTTTCCATCACCACTCTTGCCAGTGAGGATTGGTGATGGTGAGAGACTTTAGTCTGATCACTCACAGCAAACCAACCTAGTATGGGGGCCTGATTAGTACTGCTTACCTGATCATGGCGATACACAAATTCTTTCACCACGTTAAGTTATCCCCACTCAGAAAGGAGATATATACATATATACTGTATATATATATATATATATATATATATATATATATATATATCTATATATTAATATATATACATCTTTTACCTCAATAGACGGTGCCATCTATATATAATTACGAGGATGGTAGACTTGGTAGGTAAACAGTCCTAGCAAACGTTATTATAGATCCTGATCATACAAACATACATACATACACACATACAGCACACATATATATACATGGTATAGATGTAATGTCTTTGCATGATTTCTATTTTTGTATTATTCGTGAACTAGTGTTAGGAAAATATATTTTTATCTGAACATGTGTTACGAAAATGTATTTTTTTGTAATCACGTGTTTGGAAAAAAGAATGGTTCAATTTAAAGCACATATGTTATGACACTTGTAGCAAGCGGATACAAAAACATGTGATACCATTAGCACAGAGGGTACCCAGTAGGCAATTATAATGCAATTATCGTAATTTCCCTCAATGTGTTTTATTGGTTTGCCCTGAAAAAAATCTGTTAGTATCATTGGAATTGTTATTATTATTATTATTTTTATTATCATTATTATTATTATTATTATTATTATTGGCAAGCTATTTCATAATCCTACTTTGGGAAGCAATTGTTGGCCTATTACTATGAAAGCTCTTAATTCTAGTGCTTTAAGGCAATTCCAGAAACGCTGGCCCTTACTAAAAAGAAATTTTAGAAATTTTGGTGAAAAACTTAAAAATTTTAATGTAAACTAATGATAAAATTCAAAATTTTTCCTTTTATCTTAAATAAAAAATTTAGTTTGTTCAATGTCAAGTTTGAATATTTCTAATGTACCTTGGAAATATAGATATTCAATACTTCTTTTTTTAGGGCTATATGTTGATAAATGACATATAAAGTGATCTTGCCAAGACTCATCGTTCAATTCTTTTGACGCTTTCGAAAGTACTGAGAGCATTGTAAATATATATATATATATATTTTCGTAGAGTAACAGATTTGACCTTTTTGAGGTTTTTTAATCATCAGATTTTTTTGTTTTATATTTCACTGTGTAATTAACAGTTTTTTTATTCTTATCTTATATATTTTCATCATGAATTATTTTTTTTTTCAGTTCACTTTTAATTTCTGGTTAGATTACCTTTCCTTTTTAAATATTTATGTCCACAATTTAAATCAACTTTCAAAATACGATGCCTTTTATTCTGATTTTCATATTTCTTCCTTTTTATCACTTGTCTCTTTGTTTCTCTTCATTTTTTTTTTCTCCAATTGTGTCAAGAATTTTTTTTTTTGTTCAGCAATAGATCCTCAGATGAAAAATGAACAAAGGCTGACTTTTTATAAAAACTCGCTGACATTTATTTATTTTGTTGTTCTATGAACCTATCCTCTATCCAGTTAGGCCCCTTGTTCCTCCAAGCCCCTTGCAGGTACCAGTTTACGCAAAGAAGTCATATTTTGTTTTCAAGAAATTTAAAGGGCAGCTAGAGGGCAGACCTCCGATGCGGCAGCCTATTTCTCGACCTTTTGAACGACCTTGACCTTTGAATTTAACATGTAGTAATTGGCGTGGATTTTCATACACTTGAATATGAACCAATTTTGAAGTCTCCGTAACAACATGTCTAAACTTATGGCTGATTACGTGATTTGGACATTTTACTTGAACGTGATCTTGACCTTTGACCTTGACATTCCAGAATTGATTAATTTCCAGCTTTTTACATAACAGTTAATCCTTGCTAGTGTCATCACCTTGCGATTAAAATTGTGGTGAGGAAGCTATTCACAAACAAACACTCACACGCAAACGGGGGCGATAACATAACCTTCCAACTTCGTTGGCGGAGGTAAAAGTCTAATTCCCAAATCTAATTCCAATTAGATTTTTCCAAAATAATGAGTTTCATAGTAGTAATTGGGATTTTCTTATAAAGACCCACCTCCATATTTTACTGCATAGAATGCAATTCGCATGTCTGACGGACAGTCTGCAATAGATATGATATATTAATGTACGCAACCCGTCGAAAATGATGGCTAAATATTTAAATAGATATGCACACACACACGTACACCTCTCGCTTCTCACCAAGGTTTGACTACTCTCTCTCTCTCTCTCTCTCCTCTCTCTCTCTCTCTCTCTCTCTCTCTCTCTCTCTCTCTCTCTCTCTCTCTCTCTATCCGACGGACGGAGAGAGCTACTCGTGACCTAGAATTATATCTGTATATATATATATATATATATATATATATATATATGTGTGTGTGTGTGTGTGTGTGTGTGTGTGTGTATATATATATATGTATATATGTATATATATATATATATATATATATATATATATATATATATATATATATATATATTAAGTAGACAAAGACTTGGTGGCGTTCAAAAATCGAAGATAGTTTCTCTCCGGACAAACAGCCCTCCAGATAATTTTATGAGTAACAGGATAAATGCTTTTTAGTTTCTCCATATATTATTTGGTGTCGATAAGTGTTTCGAATCACTTCGTTACTCTTCTTCAATACTACTTAGGTTGAGTGATGAATACATTAATAATTAGGTTATGGTGGTGAAAAATTTGATACGAAAATTTTGGTAAGCTTTGCAAATTTATATATATATATATATATATATATATATATATATATATATATATTTATATATATATATATACACACATACAGTATGTATAAAGTTTGAGACTTGATCATTATTTTTGTAGGGGAGATTCCCTACTATTGGTCCTTATTTACTGTAGGTACTTCTAATAAGGCCTTTTTGGCCAAGGTTTAAAGCGGTACCTGACGTTCCAAGGATGGTGACGGGAGCTTCTCATATATTGTTGTTGTTTTAAAGTTTAAACGGTTAATCAATAAGTTGTATGTGCTACCATGTTTCATTTTGCTTCCTCCTTTGATGTCCAAGTGGATTTGGGACTCATTGTAACCCGTTGTGCATCATGGTCCTAAGATATCTTTTCGGCAAGTTTCAATCTCTTTCTTTACAAGTTGAGACTCTTTAACATTACCTAAAATCTCCTCTTCTATCCACGATTTTTAGTTCACAAAAGTTCCTTCCTCTCACTCCCCCGCCTTCATCTCCGAAAAAGTACCAGCGGCCCCCCCCCCCCTCCCCCCTCCGCTCCCAAGCCTTGACGGTAGTAAACTGTGATGGACATTCAACACGAAACTTATATTTGGGATTTTCATTTCGATTATCAGTGACCCAGTCGAAGAAACAAAACCGACCCACGAATTCTTTCTCGTTTTCCCGATTATTCTTCGCCAACCACTTTCAGATAACGTCAACTAACTCTGTATCTTCGACTTCGAGAAAAATTACTGAAGTATTAAATATGATGTCACAACTGCCAGGAGAAGAAGGGGGTGGGGAGTGGCTCCTTAAGAGGCAGACAACCATTCCCGAGGGAACCCAAAGATTGTTTGGGAAAGGGGCGGTGGAAGGAAAAAAAAAAGGTCTCGTTTGTCACATCTAGAAAGACAGGGGAATTGAAAAAAGGAAAGGAAGCTAAAGAAATGCTCATTTGGATCGATGGTATATGGAGGAGAAAGAGAAAAGAAATATATATGTAATCTATAAAATTGTTTAACGTTTATTAAAGTTCGCTCATGAATAGCAGAGGCAAAGGACAGTAACATTACTATAGTAAGCAGGACAATGCCATAGAAACTGATCATATACACATATGATCAGCGCCCAAGCCCCCTCTCCATCAAAGCTAGGACCAGGGAGGGCAGGCAATGGCAGCTTTGACTCAGCAGGTAGACTTATAGGCGCCCCAAAAACCCCCAACCTTAGCTCGCAAGGATGGTAAGGGTTGCAGACACTGAAGGAACTAACGAGTTTGAGCGTACTCTAACCCCCGTCTGGCGATCACTAGGCAGAGACGTTACCAGTAAGGCCATAAAAACCCGTGTGATATAGTTGAAGTAAGTGAATAATAGGAAATACATGGCTTCCTATAAATGACCTTTTGAAAATTAAAGTTAAAAATACGTATACATGTACCAAAGATAAGATTATTGTAAGATGAAATTTTGGTGAGCGTGGTAGTTAGGTTAAGACGTGCAATTTTAATTGAAAGTTGATCGACAACTCTTTGTTTGTTTGCGTGATTTACAGATGTCCGTACAGTATATTTATTTCTGAGGTTGCTTATGGCATACTAGCTCTTTCTATGAGAGAAAACCTGTTTTCGGCCTCTATAAGCAGAGTTATATCGTTAATGGGAAGTGTTGAGTCAACTAGGCAAGCTTGCTTACTTATAGCTTCTTATGAAATTTATGTGATGTTCACGATTATTCTCGCTTCATTTCCATATCTGATATTCATCGTTCTGGAAACCCGGGGGAGAAATGTCAAGAGAAAGTTTTATTTTTTTTTTCCCCCCGCGTGATTCATACAACTGATAAAACGGCCATCGGACCGGATGCAAATGGTTGAAATATAATAGGAAATGTTGAGAGAGAAAAAACAAGATTATATAGTGCAGGGAAACTACTTTGAAGGAGGAAAGTAGGTTGGTGAAACAGTAAAGAGAATTGTTTGAAGGTATTCCTAATAATAAGCAGTATATATACACTTGTATTATATTTTACAT
>NC_090729.1:170756132-170761132 GCF_036898095.1 Palaemon carinicauda | reverse complement strand
TTTTATGTGAAAATATTTAGCCTATATTAGGAATTTTGGAAATATTACTAGATTTTACCTCTTTACTAAAATGTTATGAAGAACCTTTGGCGACAATGCTTTCATGTAAACAACACTTGAAACACCAAACACTATGACTAAACGTGTAGTTGTGGTGGAAACTACGACAGGTTTAGTATGGCAAAACGTTCTGTTTGAGCTGTAAACTATTTTACCTTTACCTACGCCAAACAAAGATGTTAACGGCGATAAAAATCAACACCGTAACGCATAAAGCTGCCAGGAATATGTAAAATCGTAGATCTGCATAAGTCGGTGATGGGTGGTCCATCTCGGTCAATTTCCTCAACCGCTTGGCTACATGTTCATTGTATGGGAGAGGTAAAGATGGAATTGTTGTTGACCACGTGAAGTTCGCGAAGTAGGCTCGTTCTCTGATGATAGTCTTGATTCCTTGCACCATGTAATTCGGGGGACGTCCCGATACAACCATCCTGCTGCAACGAAGATTTGGGAATAGGACGTGGATCCGTCCGGGCATGATACATTGAAGCCGGCCTTGTCGTATCGTATCCACGAGCCGTTGTTCTGTCTGCAATTGAACTTATTATTGTCAAAGGGATAAAGCCTATCCACACAATTTTCATTTGTATGGGAAAGAGCAACCGTCTAGCACTGTACCTAACTTGCATGAATCCATTAAATTTTTATGGAATTCAAATGAGTCAGCTGTACATATTTTTCTATCCATTGCGTCTGAACAGTGAGTTAATTGATTTAAGTCCTTAATGACCGTATATGTTTCCTTGTCTGGGGAAATCAATGCGTGTCCTTTGAAACTGGATATTACTGGATTTGAGTGATTCGTCATGAAAGTCGGAAATGGTGATAATCCTGTAAGATTGCCAGGCATCGGAAGAATCAAAGGGAATTGTAATCATAATCCTGTGATTTTCAATGCTTACTGTAATTAGGCTGTAATAAAATTCTAACCTACGTGCGTCTAACAAAGGAATATAACCTAATTTCTCCCGTCCGTTCTCCACAATTAACTTTAAGTGTCTTATTGGCAACAAATGGGGTGACAGTACACCTTTTTTTCGCTAACATGATAGCTTCCACATAATCATTTGATTTCTCAATAAAATGTGCAATTCTGTTATGTATGTGATCTATTTTTGAATCATAATACGTTAAACCTTGCCAACAAATCCTGTACTTCCATAATCTGACTGATATTACTAGAATGTTCATTTACTAAACTCATAATTTGATTGATTGAAGCTAACTGATTCCTTAGTTCTGACATAATTAATTCATCTTCATGAGTCAAGAACTCAATTTTCTTATTTTGATTACTAATCTTAAGACGATTGGAAATTCTTAAACCTAAACTTGCAATAGAAACCAAAGATGTTTAGTGCAGCAAAAATAAACGGGTTACGTTTCTCAGGATTATCGTGTCCTACAGTCCACATCAAAAGGTCACGAGCCAAAGATTCTGCCTCGTAAGTCTTATTTTGCAAGTCGTCAGATAGCATCTTTGCAACTTTTAGTGTCGATGCAAGCGAACTCTCTGTATTAAAAGGAAAATGTCTTCTATGCATTTCATTTAATGAGACAGCAAACCTGGAAATGGCGCTTTTTAAGCTAGTGACGTCATTCTCTGGGAAAAAAAATTGCTTGCATACGCACTTCAACAACTACGTTACTTGATGTAATAAAAACGTCTTCTTGTCTTTCAACTATAGTGCCATATTTAAAATCTATACTTTTAGTTTTAGAGCTCATCCCCACACGAGAAAAATGTCTGAGCGAACAATATGATTCCCAACAACAAAAACTTCTTCTTGGAAACCTGTAACGAGAAAAATATATGTAATTACTCCTGTATTAAGAAGAAAAACTTTTAACATATAATGTAATAAAAAAAAAATAAAAATCTTTTCCCCTCACTTCTTTCCCTCTTATTTTAATTTCTTATGTGAGCCAATGGTACGATTCTCTTATCAGTGGGTTGGGATACGTTTTGAACTCTAAACCTATTGGCCGTTAATGTTTCCAAAATGTTAAATGGGCCTTCAAACTTAAGTGTGAGTTTATAATTGAGTCCTTTACGTACATTTACCTGTATGTATACATTATCACCCATGGTATATGTTTTAGTTGGCTTCGCTATTTCATCATGATTTCTTTTCATTATGATTTGTGATTCTTCTAAATTCTTTCGAAGGATATCAAAACGATTTTTGCTTACATTTATACATTCTTTTAAAGGATTTGTATAGATTAGTTGTAGGCGTTAATACATGGCAAGGCGTTCTAACTGGGATACCATACAATGCTTCGTGCGGTGACATTTTAATTGATATATGATATGAATGATTCAGAGTACTCAGTACCGCAGGTATTGCAATATCCCAGTTGGGGTCTGATCTCCCTAGTGTTACTCTTAATATATTCAAAACCTTCCTATTTGCTCTTTCCACTAGCCCATTTGACTCTGGGTGATATATCATGGTATTTATTTTCTTTATGCTAAGGAATTCACACAATGAGGTAAGAAAGTGATTATTAAATTCACCACTCGAGTCTGAGATTATCATGTGTGGAATTCCATGTCTACAAATGTAACACTCGTAAAACTTCCTAGCGCATTCAATCGCAGTTTTAGTTTTAAGCGCTATTAGTTCTGTATACTAAGAGGTGCTTATTTTCTCTGTCTGACTCATAAAATCCTGTAAATAAATCTAAATGTATTCTTTCAAAGAGTTGATTGGGCACGGGATAAGCCCCTAGGCTGACAGGTGTTTTCGTATGCCCTTTGTTTTCCTGACATGTGCGACAATTAGCTATGTGTTTTTTTTACATCTGTAAGCATCGTATGCCAATAAAACAATGATTTGGCTTTCTGTGACATTAATGAGAACCCCGAGTGTCCATGCAATGGATTTGCATGCAACCAATTCAGAATAGTGAAAATAAGTGAGATTGGTACAACTACCTGGTCGTTAGTTACATGTGGTGTATTGCGGGTTTTTCCTTGTCACGGTCTTACACAGAATATTATATTTGATTATATAATTCTGCTGCTTATACTTTATATTCCTTTTCCTTATGATTGCCTTTCAAAGCATTTATAATTTTTTCTAATTTCTGATCTTTTCTTTGCACAGTCTGTAATAATTCAGCACTCCAACCCAAATCTTCTTGTTCAGATATCGTTTTAAACAATAGGCATGGATGTTGATATATATATTAATTCAGCTAAAGGCTCTGTACAAGATGACACGGGGTTGCGTGATAATGCATCAGCAATGATATTTGCTTCCCGAGGTAAATACCCGATTCTCGCGCCAAAGTCTTGAATGATCAAATGCCACCGAGTTCGTTTGGGGCTGTGGTTGAAGCCTTTAAAGAAGTCGGTTAGTGGTTTATGATCAGTAAGAACCTTAACGGGATAACCGTATATTATGAACTTGAAATGTACTAGTGAGTTAACAATAGCTAGCCCTTCCTTGTCTATTACTGCATACTTACCTTCGGAAGTTCTCAGTTTTTGAGAATAAAAAGCTATCGGGAAAAATTGTTTTTCATATTGCTGAAGCAATATCCCACCTACTCCTAAGTCTGAGGCGTCTGTTGCAATGAAGAATTCCTTACCGAAGTCAGGAAATTTTAAGATAGGAGAACTACACAGTTCATCTTTCAAGGTATTAACGCCTGTTGATGCTGCTCAGACCATATGAAATCTAACGCCCTTACTTTTTTAAGATCAGTTAAGGGAGCAGCTATTATTGAATAATTGCGTATAAAACGCCTGTAATATCCACTACAACCCAGAAATTGCTGTATTCCCTTGACAGTAGTAGGTATCGGAAAGTTATGGATACCCGACACCTTATCATGGACTACTTTAAGACCTTGGCTTGACACCATAAAACCCCAAATAGACTAATTCTGTCTTGAAGAATTCACACTTACTAATCTTTTACCCTTAAGTTGTGCTGTCTTAGTCTCTGTAGTACTAGTTCTAGTTTACGTAAATGTTCTTCTAAGGTATTAGAAAAGATTACAAGGTCGTCCATATACCCATGCAATATATCCCCTAGCAAGTCTCCAAACACTATGTTAATCATTCTAGTAAATGTTATGGGAGCACAACGTAAACCAAAAGGCATACGCAAAAATTCATAATGTCCCCTGGCTGTGCTGAAGGCAGTGTATGGGATACTATTTTCTTCTAATGATATCTGGTGAAAACCTTTAAGTAAGTCCAAAGTGGTAAAATATTTATTCTGACCTAACAAAGATAAAATATCGTCAGTACATGGCACTGGGAATCGATCAGGGATCGTCTCCTCATTTAGGCGACGGCAGTCTACGCAGATATGCCATGTTCGATCTTTTTTCGGTAAAACTATTAATGGAAAATTATAAGGGGCTGTTCGATTTCCTAATGACTCCTTCTTCTAGCATTTTACCTACTTCATCATTTATTTCATTCGGGAATTTCATAGGGAGTCTGTACGAGGGTACATAGATAATTTTCTGCTTGTCCTTATAACCATATTTGATGCTCGATCACATCTGTTTTTTCCTAAGGATCCGTCCGTAGTGGAAAAAACATCATGATATTTTGTTAAAAGTCCAAAAATTTTCTGCTGAATTTCTTCGTCTTGAATGTCTTTATTGATTTTATTTTTAATAGATTGCAAAAGGGTTTCATCCGCAACTGATTGAGCGTGATTAATTTCAGCAACGATAAGAATACGATGTTTATAAACTTCTACATCCAAGATATGTTGATTTTTGTGAATTACTAAAGTGGTATTTAAATGATTACAGACTTCATGATTACATTGTTGATGTGAGCCTACTGTATAAATAGCTTGTGTGACAGACAATCCGTTAGTTTTCAAAGTGTCGGAAAGGATTAATATTTCAGATCCCGGTGATGTTTTATTTACTTGCACTATTAAATTTGAAGGTACGTTTGG
>NC_090729.1:170731359-170755632 GCF_036898095.1 Palaemon carinicauda | reverse complement strand
TTAGTTGGGTGTTAATGCTCTTGACAGTGTTTTTTTATGCTCAACTTGTTGGTAACAAGTCTGATCTCTGATGACAATTGATCCAGTCGAATCCTCGCGTAACAGTTTTCGCTGCTAATTGGCAACTCGATGAGGATAAGATGCCAGATACCCCTAGCTGTAAGAATTATGTTGCGTGGAGTGGAGCTTGCTTCCGAGATCGGAACTATAGAAGAGTTTGAAATGGGATGGTGGTAGGGGGTTGGGGGAGTGAGTGCGTGTTCTGTCTGTCTGTGTGAGTGGGTGGAACAGAGCTTAGAGCTAATGAGAGCGTGGAAAAGGTTAAGGTTCAGAGGACTCACGATTTCGTGTATTTGTTTTTATGATTTTCTCAGCTTTCACTCTTCTTTCATAATTCCTTTGAGAGAGCAATACCTGTAATGGACGCCAAGAAGGACTTGAGAAACTTACTAATTTGACGTAATAAGAACTTTAGATACTGCTGTTGTAGTTTTTATTCATTCAGATAATGAAAGAGTTATTACTCAGATAGTGGTTGTATATTGGTGTATTTGTGAATGTTACATTCATTTTGTTTTTAGATATAACAATATATAAAAAATGATGAGAAGTTAATTACCAATTTTATATGCTGCAGATTTGTGGATTAGTGAGAATGGTATTTTTTTTCACCCCTAATTACGGAAGGCTTTTATTGAAAATCATTTATCTCTGCAAAATTATTTCAAATTTCCGCATTTGGCCTAATTTCAGAATATTTGATGTACAGAATTTGCGGCAAAGCTCTCTTTCAAATAAAAATTTTTTTTACAACTCTTTTGTATAGAGTATAACTCAGAAAATAACATGGATGTCTATTTGTTAGATTTCGTCATTCTGAATGTAACGTGGTTGCCCTAGTAAGTATGACATAATTTTAGCTGTTTGTGAAACATTGTCACTAATGGTCCCAGAATGTATCGCTCTTAGGTAATGTTTCAAAGTTAATGAAAATGACTTTGTGTATAATACCAAAGTTTTTACTGTTGTTTCTTTATTTTCTAGTCATTTCATCGACTTGTTACACAAGTCGTTACTATCCTGTTTATCACTCACTGCTGCATTTAAACGTTTATCAACCTATTCATTAATAGTGGTAGAGGTAAAGTAAGCATTAACCTACTTGCATTCTTGATTTATTTTATTCTTTATTCTTTAAAGCATTATACTGTTACTTTTTATGATGGTATCGTGTCGCGTCAGGTTAAAAACAGAGGAATATCGTCGTTATGGCCTACGGCACTAAGAAAATGAAACTCATTGCCAATGAAAACAGAGTTCCTTGCCAGAGAGAGAGGAGAGAGAGAGAGAGAGAGAGAGAGAGAGAGAGAGAGTAGATTTTTATATTGCATCACTTACCTTTTTAGCTTAGCGCGTTTGTTGTTGCTAGTGTGACACGTTTAGCTTGTTTAGTGCGTTGGAGTCTTCTTGATTTTATTGTATTATGATCAGCGATGTGTGGGCTGATGTTAACTAAACAGCCACGCATATATATATATATAATATATAAATGTGTGTGTATGTGTGCTTTTCGAACCCCGGTTTTCTTTGATGTACTAAGGCATTTGCCCTTAGTGGCGTCAAGATGTTTCTTGGACGAAACTTCGTATGTACGTAGTTTCTTCAGATTCTCTGGCTTGAGCCTTTAGTAAAAGAGACAACGATTTTCCATATTCATCCATAGCTATTTGCTATGTTAGTTTTACCATTTCATTTACCGTATATATAAGGGTTCAGCTACAACGACGAATAAAAATTTTAATATGGCTATTTTAAAGGCTACAAGAATATATATAATATATATATATATATGTGTGTGTGTGTGGTGTGTGTGTGTGTGTGTGTGTATCTATATGTATGTATCTATATGTTTCTGTCTGTATGTGGAGAAGTCAAGATTGTGGTAAATTGAGGTCAAAGTATGTCAGAGTTTGGGGAAGCGGAAAGTGTTATGTCACATGTATGAATATTTTTACGTTTACTTTGCTTATGTGCAATAACTAGTCGTAACCTACAACAGCTTTGTGTGAGAGACAACTTGTATTGTTGGCAACGTAAACTGTGAAGTCAGGAAGTAGCTATTTGGGGTAGAAGGATCTGATCGCGTTTGTTGTACGATGGTCAAGGCAAGCGAGTCTTTTATTTATTTTGTTTTCTTATTTATTGTTTTGTATAAGTTCTCTTTTATGTCATGGTGTCTGCCTCAGTCTGTATACCTTTTCACACTCTCCTTTTCGCCATAACAGATAGAGGAGATTTGATGGTTTTCACAGGGAAGATTATGTCATATAGTTTTTGCAACCGTTTCATAAGATGATTCTTCCTGCGTGTTTGAGCTGAATGAAAGTTTTGCATTTTCATGTTATTGGCCGCGCAATGTCCCTGTTTACTGTGCTGCATTTTCCACGCCCTGATGCTGATGTGTTCTTACTCTTTGCTGGGATTTGAAATATGTTTATTTATAACTCTATTTAGGAATTTTAACTTGCTTCCAAAGTGTAAAAGTACGTGTGCGCGTCTTGAAGAGGTTGTGAAAAGATTTTATGATTTTTCAAGAATACGTACCACTAAAAGCTAATTTTTAGTTATGATATCATTTCATGTTTTCACAAAGAAGAAATTTTGGTAATCACTTACTTATATTTTAAGTAAAAATCGTTCTTATTTTTACTTTGACAGGAATATGATACTCAAGTTCTAATCACTTTAGACGGCTAATAAGAAATGTCGTGATACTTATTCAAGTCCATTCCAAGATGTTATCTAATCAAGATTCCCATTACATGATTTTTCTTTTATATATTTTTTGATATGTTGATTTTCTTATCACTTTATTTTCTATCTGTCATTATTCTCCATCTGTGGATAAATTTTTGTTTTCGTTTTAGAATTTTCCTTTTTGGTTATTTCTCTCTTTTGTTGAAATTAGTGTTTCTCTCTCTCTCTCTCTCTCTCTCTCTCTCTCTCTCCTCTCTCTCTCTGGGGCTTCTGTTCCCCTAATCTTACTTAAGATCTCTTAAAGGTGAACTTCAGACTATCATTTTTTTTAATATTAAAAATAGTAATATTTCTGGTATTCTCATAATACTGCTGCTTCTCCTGTTGGTGATAATAATGAAAACAATGATAACAAAATAATGATGATTACTTCATTAATTGTTGTTATTATTGTTGTTGTTTTTTAGTATTAATAGATGAAGAAAATTGCCTTATAATTGTTTTATTTCATAATTTTTACAATATAGCCAGGATTTTCAGGATGTGATGATACAAGAACACACTGTATAAGAAAATAACAGCTCTTTTTTTTTATTTATCTTTTACAACAACAACATATTAATATTGTTGTTATTATTATTATTATTCGTTTGTAGTAGTAGTAGTAGTAGTAGTAGTAGTAGTAGTAGTAGTAGTAGTAGTAGTAGTAGTAGTAGTAATAATTAAAGCTCTTACTGATGAAAGAAAATTACCTTTTTAACTGTTTCAGCTCTTTGGTAGTTATGCAACTCTCAAACATAACCCTCTTCTTGAAAGAATTAACTTATGTTTGCTTTAAACGTCATAAGAACGTGAATCCATAGACAGTAAACTCAACATGATATAAGAAAATTTATAGAAATACTGTTCAGTCATGACATTCTTATCTTTTATAAAGGTTCCTGTTTTCAAACTCATTCATGAGGAGTATAAGTTTCACGAAACTCTCTCTCTCTCTCTCCCCCCCCCCTCTCTCTCTCTCTCCCCCCCCTCTCTCTCTCTCTCTCTCTCTCTCTCTCTCCTCTCTCTCTCTCTCTGTGCCTCTGCCGACATGGTCAATCTTTTGTTGGTGGCCCCTTAGCCATGTACTGACCAGATCCAACATGGCTAATTTAGCGGATCAAATATTTCCTCTGATTTTCTTACATTATTTTTCCTTTTATCCCCAATGAGAAAATTCTCTCTCTCTCTCTCTCTCTCTCTCTCTCTCTCTCTCTCTCTCTCTTCATATATATATATATATGTATATATATATATATATATATATATGTATATATATATAATATATATTATATATATATATATATATATGTGTGTGTGTATGTATATTAAATTGTTGTTGTCGCTTGGTTTCTTCTGAACTGCTGGATGGCAGTTAGTAAAAATATTTATCATGGCCTTTTTTTCTGAATGAATTGATAGATAATTTGAACCTTTTTTCCCTGTTTTTGTCAAATTCCTATGAACGTTAGCTTTAATATCCTTTATGTTTGATGCATGATCTGAATTAATATTTTTGAATATTCTATCAGTGTTTATAAGTACATAGTTGCTCTTATATTAGTCAACGAATCCATTAATCTATGAATATGACTGTATTATTATTTTTATTATTATTATTATTATTATTATTATTATTATTTTACTTGTTAAGCTACAATCCTAAGTTGGAAATGCAAGATGCTATAAGCCCAGTGGCTCCAAGAGGGAAAATAGCCCAGTGCGGAAAGGAAACAAGGAAAAATGATATACTTTATGAACAATGACATTTAGATAAATATTTCTTATATAAACTGAAAACTAACAAAACAAGAGGAAGAGAAACGAGTTAGTTTAGTGGCGCCCGAGTGTACCCTCAAGCAAGAGAACTCTAACCCAAGACAGTGGAAGACCATGGTACAGAGGCTATGGCACGTCCCAAGACTAAAGAACAATGGTTTGATTTTGAAGTGGCCCCTCTCCTAGAAGAACTGCTTTCCATAGCTAAAGAGTCTCTTCTACCCTTACCAAGAGGAAAGTTGCCACTGGACAATTACAGTGCAGTAGTAAACTCCTTTGGTGAAGAAGAATTGTTTGGTAATTTCAGTGTTGTCAGGTGAATGAACACAGAGGAGAATCTGTAAAGAATAGGCCAGATTATTCGGTGTATGTGTAGACAAGGGAAAGTGAATCGTAACTAGAGAGAATGATCCAATGCAGTACTGTCTGGCCAGTCAAAGGTCCCCATAACTCTCTAACAGTAGTATCTCAATGGGTGGCTGGTGCCCTGGCCAACCTACTACCTATAATACAACAAATTTGTTTTTTTTTCTTTCTCAATATTTCCCTCCTCAACTTTTCAAACTTTTTCCGGGGAAAAGTAAAACCTTAGGAAACTTGTGCAATCATTGGTTTCCTTTGTAAAATACTATTGATTTTCTTTGTCTTTCCTTGTCTTTAACCTGTCTATCTTTCAGTAAACATATTGTGCTCGTTTTTTACGTTTTGTATAATGAGACTAGGAAACGTTAATTTTACTTTTTGTGAATTTGAGTGTTTTGTCAAATGCTGTGACACAATGCTCAATCAAGGTACGGTTTTACAATAAGGGTATTGATTAGTCTCTTGCTTCATAATGAACTGGTAATTGGTGGAAAAAAAAAAAACCATTTTACCTCCCTACTTTTATTTCCCGCTACAAAGAAAGAGATGAAGCCTCTGTCTTCCACTTATCTCCTAACATAGCTAATATATCTTTCATACTTTTCTCCAAACCATTTTTATCAGTCTTTTGGCGTTCGGGGGGTTTTCCGTGGTGCCTTAATTATGGACTCATTATGACCTCTCTGTTTGATCCTGTATCGCCATGATCTCCCATGGGAAGGATTCTCTCTCTCTCTCTCCTCTCTCTCTCTCCTCTCTCTCTCTCTCTCTCTGAGTATCATTCTTAGAACTGCTGTGTCATTCGAATGTAAGTTAGATCGGGTCTTTTTCAGTCATGTCTTGTAAAGTGATGTTATTATTGCAAAAAAAAAAAAAAGAAGAAGAAGCTTAATGGTGGCTGTTTTTCAAGTTTTCAGTTTTAGTGCATAATATTGTTTTAACATTTTTCATAATATATCCTTGTTGGTGATATGTTTTATATAATTCTCTGTGTTTTACATACATACTTTATATATATATATATATATATATATATACAAATATATATATATATATATACATATACAGTATGTATGTATGTAAAGTAGAGAGGGGCTAGGGCGCTGATCTTATGTACCGTATTTCCCGTGTCATAAGACACACCTTTTTTTCACGAAAATGCCCCTCAAAATCACCCTGCTTCTTAACACTCAAGAAAAGTTATATAGGGGAGTTTGGCATCCCTCATACACCAAATTATTGACATACAAGCACCCAAATTTACGAGATAGAATATAAACCTACTATTATCATTCATATTTAATAAATTCATTTTCATATTGCACTTCATTTAATGAAGTACAGTAGCAAATTATTTGTTTGTTTTGGTAATCAGCTGATGAGTTGCCCAATCCCTTCTATAAGCAGACATGCCAACTAGTGGTCTTGTAGCAGACGACACTATGACATATTAGTTGTTTTATGCAGTATATATATTTTTTTTCTCATATTTTGTTGGTATTTTGTATTAAAGAAATTTATTGATAATGACTTTATTGCCTGAGTTCCGAAATAATACAAACAGACAGTTCCTGAATACACCTTGGAAAAAACTTCTGTTAGCTGAGCGCAGTATTACCAAGTTAGCAGAAATGTAATTAGACTTAGAATCACATAAACAGTAGCAAAAGTATTCGACCTTAAAGAATTTCTAGATGTATTCGATCAATAATTACATTTTATGTGAAAATATTTAGCCTATATTAGGAATTTTGGAAATATTACTAGATTTTACCTCTTTACTAAAATGTTATGAAGAACCTTTGCGACAATGCTTTCATGTAAACAACACTTGAAACACCAAACACTATGACTAAACGTGTAGTTGTGGTGGAAACTACGACAGGTTTAGTGGTTTCTTATATTAATATGTATCAAAATTGGGATAATCGGCATATAATTTAGCTAAATAATTTTAACTTGAACATTTCATAATACACACAAAATAAGAAAAATTACTGTACCAGACAATAATCACTCTAGAGTCGCTAACCAGGGATTTCTGCTAAGTTTTTAAAATCTTCAAATTTTTGTTTTTTTTTTCTATAATTGCCTTGCTAATTTAAAGGTGCGTCTTACCACTTGTAGCGTCTTATGACACGGGAAATACGGTATATATGGTCAGTCTCCAGGACATTGTCTTGCTTGCTTGGGAAATGTCTCTGACCCTTGCCATTGCCATTCATGCCGTGACCTTTAAACTAGCGAAACTTGTTAACTTTGTGTTTGGTCAGTATGTGCATGGGCGACAGTTCAAACAGCCATGAGCGTATTAGCCCTTTGAACATTATGAGGACGTAGCACATAGAACTCCATTCTAGATTATTGTATGAAATTTATGTGATTGGTTTTATAGGTTAAAATGATAACCAAATCTTGTAAGTGTACGGGTATGATTGATTAATTTGTATTATATTGCGCTGAATGACCTTTGATGCCACAGTGCTTCGCTCGAGGCCTAAATTTTATATTCAATCAAATTCATCCCATTCTAGATCTCATTGCTTGAAACTGGAAGATAGGCAGCCTCATTTAGAGGTACGTTATCCATGGGAAAAGACGTGTCTACGTGTGTGAGCATGCTTGTGTGGCTTGAGAGAGCTTTGAAGTGGTTTGCTCATGTGGAAAGAATAGAAAATTATAGGTTTAGCGAAAAAGAATGTATAGGTCAGCAGTATCAAGTACTAGGAGGAGTTAAAATATATCGAAAGGTGTGAGTAGATGAAGTGAAAGAACTAGTGCAAAATAGTACTTGTAATGTGAAAGCTGGCTAACGATGAATGATTCAGTTGTTGTAAGGGGATTCGATGCACTGCTGGTAAGCCTTAAGTGTAGATGTATGACACTGATAATTTTTGTGGGTAGTTTGTGGCTTGATTTCTCGCCAATTCTGTAATTTAAGAATGAATGGTGTCTGTGACTTGTGTTGCTTTTTATAGAGGCAACCACTTTTAGGGAAAATACCTTAATGCCACTTATAAATATTGATATCCAAAGAGAAAAAAAAAATGAGTTCTCTTAACTCCTCTGCAAACTGATATGTTGACTTCAGCATTTCGTGTAAGTTCACACCAAAAACTAACCAAACGGGCTGTAAGAGAAAGCACAAATAGTAGAGTAAATTTTACATAGCAATATTTTTACTCGGTGGGGGGGGGTTGGATGATGAAGTTGTTGACCTGGCTCGCTAGGTTAAAAACTCCCTCCAAATTTAGGTCGAATTGATAGAAATATACTGAACATCAGAAAGTTGTTGTTGTTGTTGTTGTTATTATTATTATTATTATTATTATTATTATTATTCACAATGAGTTGCCTTTGCAAACTCTCACAGAACAGAATAGCAAAGAATAGATAATAACAATTTGAACTGAAATAGTAGCAAAGAGTAACATTGTTCGTGACTTTCTGTTAACATAGTTCTGCAAATAAGAGCCAGAGAAACTGTAGCCGAGATATGTGCTTGCCATTAACAATTAGAATATGGAACTTGCTTTGACCGGTTCCGGTAGCCATCCACAACTTTCCCAAACCAGAAGTGTAGCTTTGACCGACTTACTGGGGATGTTTAGTGTAGTACACTAATTCTTGGTTGCAAGCATAAACACGGTCAGTCCCTTATATAGATAGGTTCATGCGTGTATTTTGCCTGAATTTAACCATGACTTTATCATTTAATAAGGGGAACCTCATGAAAATAAGATGATTATTTCTTTAACTGTTTGAATTAAGGATGTATATTCTTACACACACACACACCACACACACATAATATATTATATATATATATATATATGTGTGTGTGTGTGTGTGTGTGTGTGTGTGTAAAATCATAAATTATGTATAATTATGTTTTCCCCTGTAGTCGTATACTCATTTATAGTAGATGTCTGCAGATAATTACGTTTATACATGTGTTGTTTTATAAATTCCTAAATTCCTTTACAGTTGATAAATCTTTCTAAGTACATAATAATACATGTGTATGATTTTTGTACACATGTATGTATGATTTTAAATAGATTTGCGTTTTGATAATGAAGTGACTCACAATATGTATCCTAGGGGAGAGAGAGAGAGAGAGAGAGAGAGAGAGAGAGGAGAGAGAGAGATTACTTAATCTAAGTATTTCAAGGCCCTCCCAAAAATTGAAAGTCTTATATAATTTATATTGTTTCGTTAATGGTTGGTTCTTTGGGGGGTTCCCTAAACCCATTCTTTTCTAAGCTTCCTCTAGTCGTAGAACATTTTTTATTCTTCCCGCTTTTCCTCTTCCACCACACTTTTATCCTCGTCGCTCCTCTTCCCTTCTCATATTTTCCATTCGTTGTTTCTCCTCCTCTTCCTCCCGCCCCCCTATTCCTCTTCTTCCTCCCCCTTTTCCTCTTCCACCAGACATTTATCCTCGTGGCTCTTCTTCCCTTCTCATATTTTCATTCGTTGTTTCTCCTCCTCAGCCTGCCTTCATCCGCAAACAAAGCCAGCGTCAGTTTTAGAATTAGAAGCAAAGTCCACTTTTGCTACGTTGGGGGATGAGGACGTCATCACAGGAAGAGCTTGCTATTGAGAAGGACTTATTGTTACATGTGTGGTTTTGCTATTTTCTTTTGGATGCAATAGTATTTGAGGCATGTTGTTCTTAGTTCATTTAAACATTTATTATTTTAATAGGTAGGTTCTGGCCAGCACATATTTACAAAACTAGACGCTTCATTCAATCAATGAATGAGATTAGATGGTTGTACCAGATATTCTTAGCTTGCTACTAAAAAAGAAAGAAAGAGTTAAACAGTTAAGGTGTAGCTTTTACGGATGTGTCATTGCATGTAGATTTCAACAAGGAAAATCACATGAAAATAGCTGTAAACTCAACTTCGCTCACGCGCCATTCGCCGTAGTATCCGGGAGGAAAACAAAGAAAGAAGCAAATGGAGTTTGAATGAAAGCGAGAGGCAGCTCAGGTGTCGGATAGATTGAGGAGGAAGAGGTGGTGTGGGGATGGGGATTAGTTGCTGGATGAGGAGGGGGAGGGGGTGGATGATGGCATCTAGGGGAAAGTGTTATTGTCTCCTGAACAGACCTTGGCGTCTTCCTCCTTCCGAACTGAGGAGAGCCCGTTAGCACTGGAGGAACTGGAATGGAAGGGAAGTAGTAGTAATGAAAAATGGGCGTGTCTGAAGGGTCCCCTTAAGGGTTAAGAGAATTAGGGTCAAGAGGAAAAATTAAGGTGAAATAATTGAAGACGGGAAGTGGAAATTAGGGAAAAATAAGCGACTTGATCATTTTATTCCGAATTATAATTCAAGGATGGAACAATTCGATGAAAATGATATTATTAAAGCAATGAAGAAAAAAAGATGATACATGGTGATCCTTTCAAGAGAACTGCTTCAATTCTCAAAGCAAATATCAGAACCCTTTCCTTGGAGCGGACAAGGGTCGAGAGATGAAATGAGAAAACGCGAAGAGAGATTCATCTTAAATGTCAACATCAAACAACAGGAGAAATTGCAATTGGGCAGGAAGCGAATGCAGGGTCATTGAGGCAATGAGAGAGAGAGAGAGAGAGAGAGAGAGAGAGAGAGATTTAGGATTGATGCTGAAGATTAATGAGAATTGGAAGTGTATACCTTGAAAATTGCAGAGAGAGAGAGAGAGAGAGAGAGAGAGAGAGAGAGAGAGAGACGCCTTAAAACTGACACAAATTTTGTTTTGTCTTAGTGGGTCAAGAAAACACAGTGGTTGATTGACAGTAATGTGTAAGCAGGTATAGGGCTCATGAAAAAGCTTATTTTTTTTCAATCTCCTCTTTATGCGGAGGCTGTGTGAATGACACTAGTGTGTGGAATGCAGCGTGATGCACTCGATTGGAAAGGCTTCAGAGTACCTGTAAAATGTGTGAAGGGCGTACTGTAAAGGTTTGGAGTGCTGATCATAATGTTTATGTGTAGGTAAATGAAATTGCTAAGGTACAAAGGTTTAAAGGTTTTCTGTTCTTCCACGATTTAGATGTTGAAGTGTGATTAAGAGGAAATTGGCAAATACACTCATGCAATATTTATATGTATGTATATATATATATATATATATGTGTGTGTGCGTATATATATATATATATATATATATATGCTATATGTGTGTATACACACACTCAGAATTAGTGGGAGAAGAAGACCTGGAAAGGCTTTTTATAGGTAGCGTGAAAAGAAAACGGCTCAGAAAGAAATGGCCGTGGTATATGGAGTAAAAATAATCAGTGACAGTGTTAGACAAACAGGTGTTCTAACGTGCCGACACGTCTATCCCCAGCATATTTTATTATAGGGATTATGAAAGTTTCTCATCCAAATCCCCACCTACGTTGAAAGCTATGGAAAGCGGTCGGGCGTCATCGAGAGATTCGTGGTCTTACGTGATTATTGAAGGGTTGGAGGAAAAAAAAAATCGGGAAGTTTATTTGTTCAATTTTAGAACCATATGACGATTTCTGTGGAAAGTCTGACCGATTTGAGGTTGTTCAGGTTTCACTTTTATTTGCCATAATAGTAATAAATATGTATGTCTGTGTATTCAATAGCTGTGTCTTTGGCACTGAATGTGTGCTTGGTAGGGAAGAAATTTTTGTTGGCGTATGTGCGTGTGTTATATGTGACAAGGATGTTGCATAAACACGTATGCTAATTGACGTTTCATGTAACTTTTTTTTTTTTTTTTGCATTAGTGAGTGTGTACATTTACATATAAAGAATTTATACGCGAATATGTATGTGTGCGCTTTGACATGTAAATGTAACAGTTGTGTATGTGCTGGTTTATGCATGTACGTTGTAGCTTATTATTCTTTGTAATTTTGCACCTATCAAATCTTCTTACTTGAGTGGAATGACGTCTTTTATCAAATATGTTTAAATAAAAAACTACCCTAATTTTATTGATAAGGTATATAAGAGCGCGATCGTGTGGATATATCATCATCATCATTATTATTATTATTATTATTATTATTATTATTATTATTATTATTACTTGCTAAGCTACAACCCTAGTTGGAAAAGCAGGATGCTATAAGTCTAGGGGCTCCAACAGGGAAAATAGCCCAGTGAAGAATGGAAACAAGGAAAAATGAAATTTATTAAGAAGAGTAACAACATTAAAATAAATATCTCGATATAAACTATAAAAGGTTTAAACAAACAAGAGGAAGAGAAACAAGACAGAACAGCTTGCCCAAGTGTACCCTCAAGCAAGAAAACTCTAACACAAGACAGAGGAAGACCATGGTACAGAGGGCTTTGGCATTACTTAAGACTGGAGAGCAATGATTTGATTTTAGCGTTTCCTTCTCCTAGAAGAGCTGCTGACCATCGCGAGAGTCTCTCCTACCCTTAAAAAGAGGAAAGTGGTGACTGAAGAATTACAGTGCAGTAACCCCTTGGGTGAAGAAGACTCAGTGTTGTTAGGTGTATGAGGACAGAGGAGATAAAGTAAGAAATAGGCCAGACTATTCGCTTTGTGTGTAGGTAAATGGAAAATGGATCCAATGTAGTACTGTCTGACTGATCTAAAGACTCCATAACTTTCTAGTGTTTGCCCTGGCAAACATATTACTTATATATATATATATATATATAATATATATATTATTATATATATATATATATATATATAAAATATGTTAACGTTTGTATATAGTCATATAGGCTTAGGTGCACGAGGTGCACAAATCATGTTTGTGGGTGAATGTATTTATATACTGTATGCGTGCACGTAAAGAAAGTAATTATGCGTGTACCAGGATATATGCCATGTAAAGAATGATTCAACGCACATGCTTCTCCGCGGCCATGACGGACAACGCCAACGAAAGCACGGACAGAGTGGCTGAATCGTCCATAAATTTGGAAGATAGTGTGGTATCTTTATTACAACATAAATTTACGACGATTTTACGACGAATTATTATGGTGGCGCTCTTAACGAAAATAAGATAGGCCCTTCAAGAAACTACCAGTAGTCAAGGCAAGAATTTATATAAACAAATTTGATATTGAAATATCAATCTCTGTACTGATTGTTTTCGTGTGGATTACCGTCTTCTTATTCACATGATTACTATATCCCCATTACTATCACGAGCAGTTACCAGCATTGTTATTGCTATTATTCATGTTATTTTGTATGATAGTTGTTGATGACAAGTTTAGTATGAGGATAAAAAGGTTTATGGATTATTACTATGATTCTTGTCTGCTACCACACCAAGTATCATCGATATTATTATTGATATTGGTATATGACATCCTTGGTTTATTAGTTTATTTATACCGGAAAAAAATTATGGATGTAAGCTGTTTTTTTATAATTGGCTGAAATAAATAGCAATAAAGGCCTGTTATTGGAAAAACAATATATCAGAATTTTGAATACTTCGATACAGTTTTTGGCAAATTCTTTTATTTTTATAGCAATATATAAAAGAGTTAGTTATTGACTAATTGCAGGTCGCCATTCCATATTCTATTTTGTGGTTTTGCCTTTTTTTCAGCTTATTCACGACAAGGAGAAGTTACCTTGTCGTAAATCTATATCCGAGTATGAAAACTTTACCTGACTAATAAAAGAAGGGTTTGCTTGTAGTAATGAATAATACAATCAAATTTTTGCACCCCTTTCTTAACGTTGTACTTTACAATAGCTAGCACAAATGATTATAAACCATATCCCATGATGACACGGGTTAATTTCATTTTTTTATGCAGTGCAAGATCAATTTATAGACCTCTTCTGATATTATGTAATAATAATTTGCAGAAAACTAATATTATGGTCTTATTCTTTAGTTAACTTCAACTAGTTCTTTTGACGTTTTGACCTTTTGTGTTTCCTCTTTTGTCTTTTTGAACAATGAAAGATATCGTGCATCTATTCAAAAGTAAGAAGGCAGCCAGATTTGTATAAGTATGATTATCAGGAATCAGACTAATAAAAGAAACATCTTGCCCCACGCCCGCCTTGTCGGGGAAAGTTACCTGTACTCACAAAAGATATAGCTGATGCACATTTTGTTTTAAATAAATTTAAGTTATTATTATTGTTGTTGTTGTTATTGCTGCTGCTGTTGTTCTGTTAGCTAAATTGGCCTTATCAGTATAATTTGACTTTAACAGAACGTGGTGATAGATGTAATGTCTTCCGTTTTGTTATTTTCATATATCCTCTGTCCTTGTTCTATTTGGTTTAAGTTCTCCTTTTCTCTTCCCTTCTATAGTCTTCTTCCTTTCTTTGATCTTATTCTTCCTAATTTAGTATCTTTTCTTTTAGTAATTACTCTGTCGTGTTTAATGTTTCTCAGCATAATTCTCTTCTCGTTCATGTGGTACCTTCGTTTTGCTTTTAACTCGTTTTCTGATTAATCATAACATTTCTAAGTGAATTTTTCCACCCTTCTCGTATTCACCACCCCACCCCCTTTCTTCCTAACTTTGCCAGATGCTCATTATAATATTTTTATTCAAAGTTTCATTATCGTTTCCGCTTTCCTCCGCATCCCATATAATTTGCTGTCCTCGTCTTTGTCTTAATTTCGTCATTCAGTATATAATCACATTTACCCTCCTTATATCAGTTCGAGCACCTCCTAACCTACCCGCTGTTTTGCTGTAAGAGTACTTTGATCATTTTTAGTTTTTAAGGATTCTGTTTGGCATTTTATGATGACCTGGGTTTGTTTTTAAATGACCTATTTCTTTGATATGAAACTTCAGGTTAACATACCCCATATTACTTTCTCTTATGCAATATTTTGTTAAGAATATTTTAGTCGATTTTTTTCTGTATATATATATATATATATATATATATATAAAGAGAGAGAGAGAGAGAGAGAGAGAGAGAGAGAGAGAGAGAGAGAGGAGAGAGCTGCACTGTTGGGGTGTACCAATCTATTTAATTTAGCAATGAACCCATTTATCATCCGGCATAGGTCAGCGAGGTGGATATTAAAGAAAGGAGCTGCAGTCTTGTGGACTTCAGCAGGTATTTTTGGAATGAGGTTATATATATATATATATATATATATATATATTTATATATATATATATATTAGTCGCCTTTTATCTTTCCCCTCATTAAAGTTGGAAGAACTGTTTCGTAGCAAGAATGTGTAACATTTGCATAAACATTTTTGTTAGGTCTTACGATTGTAAGCTTCAAACAATTTTATAAACCTGGCGCATGGTTTTGGTGCTATTTATGATTTTAAGTCCTCTGCATGTTATTCTTAATATTTGATGCACATTCCTACGTGTTTTGGCTACATCTGGCGTTGCTGCTACCACTAGCTTTACTGTTTTGTTAAGCAATGTACAGAGGTGAAACAAACTCGTAATGGTTAATCTTTTCTTAAGTTTTGAGAGATCATTTAAACGCAGTTCTGTTCAACCTTTTTATTTAAAGTGATTCTAAAGTTAAGGAATTTTCTTGTAAACTGTTTCTTCAACGTTATTCAAACATAAATGAATACGGGTTAGTTAAACATTTTCAAAGAAAAATGAAACTTATTCGTACAATCTATTAAATGTTAATGATTAATGTTAGTAGTCTGGAAATACAGTGACAAAGGCTTATACATATCAACCTACATGGCAGAACTGTAATTTGGTTGATTTTTTTTTTTAATGGTATGTAAGGTGGTCATCATATTTTTCATATTAATTTACCTATCCAACTTCACCACTTTATGCACCTTAATGTAAGTGTTCTTAATCACCATGGGCATCGTAGCAATTTATCAAATTAATTTATTGGATTGATTTCATATATTGAATTTATTGGCTGTATGATAGTGAGTTTTATTAGTTTTTGTCAGTGTTTTATTAACAAAGATTGTGGATTTTTAATAAAACGAATATATGCTTCTTTTAAATTTAACTTCAAAACATTATTTACAATAAAAAAAATAACATTGGTTTCGCAAAGTATACTGATTCTTCTTGATTAATAGTTACCACTTTTAAGTTAATCTACTAAACCTTCCTTACAATTATAGGGGAAACTAGGTTTTAAGAACAAAAAAAAATGAATCTCCCAATTTATTTTACTTATTAGTAATAATGACCTCATTTGCAACAGACATGATCGCCAGTGACCGGCTTTAGTGAGGCGAGGCACCAGATTTGGGGTTACCGCATTCTTTAGGTCAGTCCGGGAGATTTGTGTTATTTTCACTCAGTTATATGTTGTTTTCCTCGGTTACTGACGTCACGCCTCTAGGATTTTGGACTATCGAGCAAGAATGCCAGATATTTTTAGGTTTTGAGTAACTGTTCGTTCGTTCGTCTAGATTGCCACCTATAGCATGAGACGGGCTCTTCCTCTAAAGGCAGCCCGCAAGAGAATTATACTTTTTTAGGGTGGCCCATACAGGCAACATGATATAGACAAGCGGTGATTTTTCAAGAGTTGCTGGAAACGTAAAAAAATTTTGGATATTTCACTTTGAAAGAGGAGGAAGAGTAACCGCTGAGGCTCTAATTACATTTTCTCTTTCTTTTTTCCTCCGTAGATTGTCTCAAGGGTTCTTGCCCTTCTGAAACGGTCTTTACGAAGGCACTCACTTTTCCTGACCTGCTTTTGTTCGGGTCCATTATAAGTGAAAATCCTGTAGCTTGCTTCTTGCTAACTGGATTTAGGTTACTTTTTTTTGTCGGGGGTGGGAAACGGTATGTCAAGTTCCCATCTCGTCTTGTTTGAATTTTGGTATTTTGTTCTTCTTTTACTGTAAATACGTAATCCCTTATTATTTCGCTCTAGATTTTATTGAACTTTTGGTATATATTTACTATAATGCATTGGGGGCCGGGTAGGATTCTGCTGCCTTTCTCTCTCTAATAAGAAAGTCAGACCACTTTTTATACGCAATTTTCTGACTTGGCGCTGTTCAGCTACCCAGATCCGATCTCGGTCCGTTCTCCGCTTCTCTCCATACTTCGTGCATCAAATAACTAATCCTCTGGGTCAACAGGTATTGAGAAATATCCTCGGGAAAAACATTTATTAAAACCATTTGGTTTTATCTTTGCAAATATAAATGAGTTTATGTTTTTTACTATTTTAACGATAGAAAATATTGTGGTAGCTTATGTTCTCTCTCTCTCTCTCTCTCTCTCCTCTCTCTCTCCTCTCTCTCTCTCTCTCCTCTCTCTCTCTCTCTCTCTAATAAACACCCACATGCAATGGATTTGTTTCCAACATATTTGCATAACATTTTCCATGAGTTTTTCTTTTTAGTGAGATTTTTACTATAAAGTTTCTATTTTGATTTCATCCCAACAATTTTTTCAATTTTTAAACCCTAACAAATTTCCATTTTATTATTAAAGGATATTTTTTTCTATTGTTGTCTCACATACGTATGTATATTTCAATTATGATTTTTCCTATTTTTTACATACGTATATACGTTTGTTTGTCATTCCCTGTTCGAATTGCATAGTTTTTCACTCTTCATCTACGCAGTTGTAAAAAGAAAATAGCCAACATTACTCAGTATCGTTAAAAACATGCAAATTTATTTTTGTACATGATGCAATTGAGTATACACAGCAACTTTAGTCCATTTCTTTTATCGAGGCAGATTTGCACCGACTTGCAGCGGTGCCCTTTTAGCTCGGAAAAGTTTCCGGATCGCTGATTGGTTAGAATTATCTCGTCCAACCAATCAGCGATCAGGAAACTTTTCCGAGCTGAAAGGGCACCGCTGCGAGTCGGTGCAAATCTGCACCGCTAAAAGAAATGGGACTATAGTTACGTAAAGAGACAGGAACACTCTCGCCCATCAAATCTCCTACTGTCACCAAATGTTTTCAAAGTTATAAATCATTCTTAGGATTCTTTTTTCCATGACCATTCTGACATCATTGCTGAGTCGAATTCTGCTTGCCCTTTGTGCGCCGAGAAAACCGGATTAAAAGGTCACTCCTTGTTATCATCTCCGCGCACTGCAAACTGGGCCTTGACTCACCTGTTGTGTCTTACTTTGGTGTCTGTAGTTTCACGCTCTCGATTTTCTCATATTTATGTGTATGGGTAATATTAGTTTTTCTTGTATTTATCGGTAATACTTTCAATTCGATATGCAACAAACAGGAAATTTTCCCTTTATTCTTCTTTTCCTTGACATTGTCAGTGAATAATAGTCTCTCTCTCTCTCTCTCTCTCTCTCTCTCTCTCTCTCTCTCTCTCTCTCTCTCTCTCTCTCTCTATTTTACTGTAGTACGTAGTCTCTATCTTTCCCTTTTCTCTTCTCTTCTCTTCTCTTTACCTTTTGTAATTCAGGTTCTCTTACCTCCCTTTTCACCCTCACCAAGCGCTCAAACTCATATCTCGGAGCCGCTCTTCCTTCTTGTTGTGCCTGTTATGTTCAAAGTCGAAAAGGCTTTTATGAATTGGGAAAAGAGAACGCTTTCTTCTCTGTAGCTAAAATCACAGACGTTAGAGCAATGAAGTGTGACTAACAAGAACGTTTTGCGTCTATCTTTTGTGACAAGGTCGTAAAGGAGAGCGTCTCTCTCTCTCTCTCTCTCTCTCTCTCTCTCTCTCTCTTCTCTCTCTCTCTCTCTCTCTCTGTCTGTCTGGTAACTGCAGTGTTACCAGTTTGCCTAAATTGGGGAACCCCCAGCTATATTTCAGACCAGGAAAAGACTGTTTATACATGTTCCTTTAAATCCAGCCTTCCCAATGATCACTTGACTATTATGGATGAAAACTAAGGGTAGCCAGATAAAGAAGAAAATTAAGAGAATTACGTGATCAGTGTCCCATCAATATATAAACTATAATATTTTGATAGAAGACTGGAAGGAATTCACCCTCATAATTACTGGCCTAGATAATTTATCTCTCTCTCTCTCTCTCTCTCACTCTCTCTCTCTCTCTCTCTCTCTCTCTCCTCTCTCTCTCTCTCTCTCTGTTTACCTAAGCAGTATGTTTGGTACATAGTTGTTAGCCGACCTTTGTAAGTCGTAGGTAAGGCGAAGAAAGAAAGAGATAAACAGAGAGAAAGAAAACCCCGACGTGAGATACTGTCTCCGTCTTAACATTGTATACCATAAAAAATGTGAGAGCCTAGACGAGGTAATCCTCTTCCTACGGGGTGAAGCTCTTCAGAAGATCTCTCTCTCTCTCTCTCATCTCTCTCTCTCTCTCTCTCTCTCTCTCTCTCTCTCTCTCTCTCTCTGTATTATGGTATTATAGTTGTGGTTGTCGCTTTCCTATTTTACTTTTCTTTTAACAATAGCTGACGAAATGGTTTCTTATATTGTTAAGTTTGTGTATGTCAGCTTCGTTTCAACATTCCTATTAAGTTATTAAGATAACGTATCAAAGTCAAATGTATGGGGAGATCTATTTTTCTCGAATCTTCTTGTTAAGCGATTTTTTTTTGTTTCGAAATGCGAAGTTTATATTAACAGGAAAGAAATGTTACCTTTTTTATTTATCTCCAAAAGAAAAAATTTGATATCACGTCTTTGGCTATATACATAAATAGATTCGTTAGTTAAAACTAAAAAGTCATAGAAATCAACTTTTCGCAAGTTGTATATAATTTTAATTATTTTGATGATCAATATCTAGATTATAGACTCAACAGGAAGAACTGCTAAGAGTAATAGAACTTAATGCATAGAAAATAGTAAATGAGCGATGCAAGTGTCATTTACATATTAAAATTTTTTAATTTTCACTTCTTTGTTGGAGATTAGTTGTTTCCTTTCCCCACGGGGCTATTTTCCCTGTTGGTGCCCCTGGGCTTATAGCATCCTGCTTTTCCAACTAGGGTTGTAGCTTAGCAAGTAATAATATATATATATATTATATATATATATATATATATATATATATATATATATATTATATATATATATGTGTGTGTGTGTGTGTGTGTGTGTACATATATATATATATATATATATATATATATATTATATATATATATATATATATGTATGTATATATCCAGACACTTTCTTTTTAGACTATTTTATAAGGGAGATTACTTCTCAATTTTATAAGAGTGCAGACGTCTTTTACGGCTCAGAAATAGAGTAAAATTACGGCTATACCGAACCATTTTTTGAAAGTCTCTTTGCTTACAAGGACCTATGATGAATCTCTGTATCCAAACAGATTCGGGACAGGATTAAATTTTTTACTGCCATATAAATATCTAGTAATCTGATTGTATCAATTCCAAAGAAAACACCACTAGGCATGTTCTTTTTAGTGTGTTAGCAGTTGAAGACGTGCCTGTCATGACTCTGCAATCTTGCAGATAGGCATCTTAGTTTTCGTGAGAAATTGATTTAATTTCAGTTCGTGAATATAAGTTAGAAAATAAACTGGACCTTAGCTTTAAGAATCTCTATTGCTGTATAAAATCCAACTGATCATTCAAATGAAATATCAAAGCAATTATTGTACAGTAATTATTGAACCTTGAAACTCGACGCAATGTCAACGATTCGAAACTCGCTGTCTCATCGTGTCTCTTCTGTAGTGAAGAATTCGGCGAAGGAAGACATTCCTACACCTGAAAGAACAAAACCTGAGGGCGTTTGCGCAATCTGAAGGCTACATCCGGTCAGGCTCCAAGGCCCGACAAGAAACTGCTTCGCTTCTCTCGATATCCGGTTCAATGATTAAAAGTGCCTGGACGACTTTTGTTAGTTTTCTTTATACATACATACTGGAACATTTCCGTCTTACGCACCTTGCTTACTGACTGACTGTTGCTGTGGTGTTGCGCTTCTCGCTTCGTTCTTCAGGTTTGTTCGAGATGGGGGTTTCTACTATTAAGTGGAATAACTATGTATATATAATAATCTCCTATATAATAAAGAGCTAGTGTCTCGCTTAGGAAGAGAGAGAGTATTTATACCTTGGTGAGAGAGGGTACACCCAGGGTACACCGAGATGTACAATCGGAGACCGCACCCCTACGAACCAGCGGGTTGTAGTTAGGAAAGGGGTAGGTGGTGGGAAGGGTTGAATCTGTGTGTGTATATTTATCGAAATATTTTTTACTTTCTGATACACTAGATATCTATCTATCTATGTATCTATCTAATCTATCTATTTAAATATCTATCTATCTATTATCTATCTATCTATCTATCTATTTAAATATCTATCTATCTATTTATCTATCTACTATATATATATATATATATATATATATATTATATATATATATATTTATATTTAAATTTATCTCTCTCTCTCTCTCTCTCTCTCTATATATATATATATATATATATATATAATATTATTTATATATATATATATATATATATATATAATATATTATATATATATATATACAGTATAATGTGTGTGTGTAAAGAGTGAGTCGTTTATTGAAACCTATATGAATTATAAACTCCAGTCTCCTCTCCTCTCTCTCTCTCTCCTCTCTTCTCTCTCTCTCTCTCTCTTGGGATTTTGAAAATCCCAAGGTATACATCGTAATCTGATGTTTTTCCTCTATTTCTCTCAAGTAAAACAGTTGGCATCGGAAACCTCTTTCGAAGAATTAACTTTTATGTTCTATTAAGAATAAACACAGAAATCCTTACTACAAAGGCAGCGAGAGTTACCATTGTTTGATATCTATTTCAGAAAGACAAAAGAAAAGGGGCTTCAAATGGAGAGAGAGAGATGAGAGATAGAGAGAGGAGAGAGAGAGAGGAGAGAGAGAGAGAGAGAGAGAGAGAGAGAGAGAGAGAATTACCTCCCAAAAGTAAAGGCCCATTGCATTAGAAGCATCAACTTCGTTCGAACTTCCATGTAAGATTCACGTCTCTCTCTCTCTCTCTCTCTCTCTCTCCTCTCTCTCTCCTCTCTGGTGGGCTTTCATCAGCCTTTGTATATCTTATTTCGTAATTCCTATGCAAATACACAGTTCGTTTATGTTCATAGCTTCTTAATCTCATGTTTTGTTCTTTTGTCTTAGCCTTCTATTATTCACATAGTATTAATCGTACTGACAAAGGAAGTTTTACTCTTAATGTTTTTGTTCCCTTGAGTGTTTTGATTCTTTTAGGGAAACATGTATACATTATGTTCAACGAATACTCGAGCTCTTTTATGTATTGAGCGCACGTTCAGAGAACAAATGAACTTCTAACAGAATTATACATAGTAATAATGCGTTTATAGAATCATTAAACTTGAATATTTAAAAATTAATTGATTTTAAAGTTCTCCATTTTTTTTTCATTCCAGGGAGTTTTGTGTATTATCTTTTCACAATATCGTTTAGCCCCTAAATGTTGCATGAATTCTTATATGCTAGAATTTTGATCTCCTAAAAGTAGTGCGAATTCTTATATTCTAGACATTCTGGTTTCTGAAAGTCATATGAATTCTTAATATGGTAGACATTCTGATTTCCTAAAAGTCTTATGAATTCTTATATTCTAGACATTCTGGTTTCCTGAAAGTCATATAAATTCCTCATATGGTAACATTCTGATTTCCTAAAAGTCTTATGAATTCTCATATAATAGACATTCTGATATCCTAAAAGTCTTATAAAATCTCATATGATAGACATCCTGATATCCTAAAAAGTCTTATGAATTCTCATATGATAGACATTATGATATTATTAAAAGTCTTATGAATTCTCATATGATAGACATCCTGATATTCTTAAAGTCGTATGAATTTTCCTATTGTTAGACATTCTAATTTCCTGAAAGTCATATGAATTCTCACATGCTAGACATTCTGATATCCTAAAAGTTGTATGTGTCCCGCACGTTCAGGTAATCTCTTGGAATCCTAAACAAGTCTATATTCGTACACATTGAGACATTCTTATCTTACTGACGTTTCAGACTTCTTTCCGTTCGCCCTTTTGGTCGATTTGGAACCTTGCGGAATATCCTTCTCCTTTTTATTCGACGATGTTGACACTTTGATTCTGTTTATCTCCCAGTTTTTGCGAAAGACAATTCAATATTCAGTTCCCGCGAGCTATCAGGACCGCTTGAAATGTGGAGTTTGCCCCGCTCCGAAATGGTTTTATTGTATTCTTTGTAACGGCTCTCCCTTATGCTCACACTGTCAGTTCTTTATCTTCCTTGAGGTAATTATCGTTGTAGATTCATGTGATTATCGTGTCTTTCTGAAAGATTATCGTTATAGCTACTTTTTCTGTAATTCCAAAAATCACTATAAATATGATAACCATTCCCAAAGCCATTTGATTTATTTTTGCACGAATTATAAAATACTTACGAAGAATATTTATCCTTGATTTTTGTTTTCAGATTCTAAAGCTCGAAAAAGTTTATAGAAATTTCTTTTTCATTTAGAAAACGAGGGTGTGACATAAATCTGAAGAATATTCAAACTCCTCAGGCTTTTACCTTACTATTTGTTTTTTTTCCTAACAAGGCTTGCCATAACTGTAAATTCTCAGAAGAAAATGGTTGTCATTCTTTTCTTTTATTTCAGGTGGAAAACAGTATAGTTTCTCTTCTGGCCCTTATCCTGCCTTTTGTAATATAGATGAAAATCCTAAGTTTTGTAGGGATAATTTTAATGATTTATTTTTTTGTGTTGTCTAGGAAATATGATCATACTTACAAACATATATATAATATATATATATATATATATATATATATATATATATATATATATATATACTGTGTGTATATATATATATATATATATATATATAATATATATATATATATATATATATTATATATATATATATGTATATCATCATCATCATCATCATCATCATCATCAGCCGTAACTAGTCCACTTTAGACAAAGGCCTCAGACATGTCCTTCCAGTCGCGTCTGTTTATAGTATTTTTTTAGTCCTTTAATCCATCGTCTTCTCTTTCTTCCCATGCTTTTTTTGTAATCTCTAGGGACCCATTCTGTTATTCTTAGTGCTAATATATTATCTGTCATCCTCATGATATGTCCTGCTCATTTCGATTTATTATTCTTACATGTTAGAATATCCTCTACTTTAAGTTGCTCTCATATTCATGTTGCTATTTTTCCGTCTCTTAGTGTTATTCCTACCATTATTCTTTCCATAGCTCTACGAGTTGTAACGAGCTTATGTTCTTAACGCCTTAGTTAGTCTCCAAGTTTCTGATGCATAAGTTAATACTAGTAGGACCATCTGGATTATATACTTTTATTTTTAGAGAAAGTGTCATTTTATTTTCATAGTTTCATTTTGTTTACCAAAAGCTCTGCACC
>NC_090729.1:170725538-170728038 GCF_036898095.1 Palaemon carinicauda | reverse complement strand
AGTCTCGGGAGATAGTGATAATGAGAGTAAAATAACGACCATTGGCGAACATAGAGGAGAGAGAGAGAGAGAGAGAGAGAGAGAGGAGAGAGAGAGAGAGAGGAGAGAGAGAGAGAGCTGAGAGAGAGAGAGAGAGAGAGAAACTTTATTGTACATTAGCAAATATGGAAAACACGTATGCTCCACTTTAATGGCCAATTGTGGCTTGAATTATTCTTTCATATATAGAGGATGCTCCTTAACTGTTTTCGAATATGCAGAGGGCTACTCTTATCTAGTCCAGGCCTGAAGAAGGGAGATGAATGAGAGGGAAGGTATTGTAATAATTTCAATACTGCAGGAATTGCAAGTAGTTTTTTCTGATGTGATGTCTCAAGTTACTTTTGAAGGATAGTTTATCTTATTCTTTAAACTTATTGTTTGTTACTTAATGAAATATACAACTAGATGTTATCATTGTGCTGGTCAGTGCTATTACTATTATTATTATTGTTATTATTATTATTAGCTAAGCTGCTACCTTACTTGGATAAACAGAATGTGATATGGCCTCTATACCATGGTCTTCCACTATCTTGGGTTAGAGTTCTTGCTTGAAGGTACACGCGGACACACTATTATATCTCATTTCTCTTCCTCTTGTTTTGTTAAAGTTTTTATAGTTTATACGGAAAATGCTCATTTTAATGTTGTTACTGTTCTTGAGATATTTTATTTTTCCTTGTTTCCTTCCCTCACTGGGCTATTTTCCCTGTTAAAGCCCCTGGGCTTACAGCATCCTGCTTTTCCAACTAGAGTTGTAGCTTAGCAAGTAATAATAATAATAATAGAAGCCCAAGGGTTTCAACTAGGAAAAGTATTTTAAATGAGCTTGTTTACAATATCTTAAAAAGAATCTTTCTTGAAATTGAATGAGTGCTTCTTAAGTAACTTGTTTAGTTTTATTTTTTTTTTCGAATCGTGACTGTCTCATTGAAAGAACATTATGTAAGTGTCACCTCCAGAGGAGTTAACTGTGTTTTTTCCCAGAATTTAATTTTTGCCTAGAGTCTAGATATACTATAGATACTCATTGAATTACTCTTGCGTGTACTCTGCACCCCCCCCCCAAAAAAAAAAAAAACACTTTATAAAAAAGTTCCTTTTTTATTGGAGTATTCCCTACTATGTTTTAGATGGGAATCACTACTGCCATTATAATCTGACTTGAAGCCTCTCTCTTTTTGCTCATGATGATCATCACAGTTCTACTTATATTACGTTGTTTCTTTCTCCATTGTTTATCTGCGTACAAACCGTTTACACATATAATAAAATACGCAGTTGATGTTTAGAGTTTTACCGTTCTTAGGTAAGCCTTTTTCCTTCAAAAGACAAATTTCATGCAAATAGATAATCTTTTATGAAAGTTTATTCTTAACATCGTTGGCCGCAGCTGATGGGACGTCAGTATGCACATGAAATTCATCAGTCAACCCAAATATTGAATGCCCTCCAGATAGAAGTGGTGTGGGAATGTACGTCGTTATTGCAAATGCCATCTCTGTCTGTCCAGATAATCATATTTGTATCCCATTATTCTTCTCCCTTGTAATTTTTTAGTCATTCGTATTTCTTTTTTATTAACTATTTTTTTCTTGTATTAGTTTTGGTTTTTGAAATTGGTTTTTCTTTTGATGTTTTTTCGTTTGTTTTTGTTATTATTTGATTTTACTCTCCTTTCCTTCCTTCAATTTTCTTATTATTTTCCATTCCATATTACTATAGTTTTTCCTTATCTCATTGTTATTTTTTTTTCCTTTCTACCAATAAAATTTATTTCTGATTTCGGTTGGTTATTGTTATTCTAATTTTAGTTATTTTCCTTGTATTGGTTATCTGAGCAAATATATAATAGTTTTAAGACAAAATTTATTCGGTACATTGATTGACATCCTCGCTCTCTCTCTCTCTCTCTCTCTCGCTCTCTCTCTCTCTCTCTCTCTCTCTCTCTCTCTCTCGCGAACCCCCCAGGGGTCTTAGATGACCCCAGGTCGAGACTCTCTGCCCTTGATAGTGGCCCCTGATACATCCTGCCACTAAGGGTTTCATTTGACTCCTTCCAAAAACCGGTCCTCGCGCCAGGGAAATTCCCCTCCGCCTGGTTGTATTCGGCCGCTAATTAAATCAAACGAAAAACAAGTCGAGGAGGAAAAGCCCACTCCTAGTTTCCTTTCCTCCCCCTATTCCTACTTTGTATCTTCTCCAAGCACCACTTCCCTGTATTCTGTGGAGGTTCTGTCTAACCACCTTCCTTCTTTTCCCCCACCCCCTTCTTCTCTCAGTCTTTCTCCCTCTTGCATTCTTTGCATTCATGCACTGTCTGTTTTTTACTTTTATTCTACTATCTTTTACTTCTTCTCCACCACTTCCTCTTTAGTTCCCTGTTTCTCCCCCTCCTCCTTCTTCTCTGCCCCTCCTCCTACTACTACTTTTCCACCACTTCCTCTTTAGCTCCCTT
>NC_090729.1:170715538-170720538 GCF_036898095.1 Palaemon carinicauda | reverse complement strand
TCTTCGCTATGTAAGGCCTCTGTTAGTAGAGAAATAGTTTTTGTGAACATTCATTCAAATACATTTGTATTTTGTAGGTTTGCTCTTTTTTTTCAAAGGGATTATGGCAAGCTATTCAAATTTGGTGTGCATTGCATATATGTAGTAAATACCTACAAGAATGTTGCATGTATATACATATTTTTTTCATTGTCAAGCTATTCATCAGACATTTAAAAAAAAAAAAAAAGGTACCTTAATGAATTCTATTGATGAATATGCAATTAAGGTGATGTAAGCGCTTATATTATTTTGTGTGTACTGCGGTCTATTAGTATTCCGCTCTACAGTTGATGCCTGTCGTTATTATCGTTATTTTTTTTTCACTCTCAATATCATTGCCAATGTCACCTTGCCTTGCATGAGGAGAACGCCATCTGTTTTGGGCTGTTGCTTTATTATGATTTTGTTTTATTACTTTGATATCCATTATTTGTTTTTTCAATTAAAACATTTGCTATTTGTGTTTTGTTTTAATATTTAAATTAATATCAGACGGGATAAATTATCTCTTACATTGATTATTGGTTTGCTAGTATTGTAACGTATCGTCACAATGGTGAATGTCAACTACGGTCAATGTCAAATTCGTCATTGCAGATGTAGGATGGATTAGTGACGAATATCTCGTTCGATAATTGTGAAACGTCACTTCTTCTTCTTCTTCTTCTTCTTCTTCTTCTTCTTCTTTTCTCTCTCTCTCTCTCTCTCTCTCTCTCTCTCTCTCTCTCTCTCTCTCTCTCTCTCTCTCTTCTTCTTCTTCCTCTCTCTCTCTCTCTCTCTCTCTCTCTCTCTCTCTCTCTCTCTCTCTCTCTCTCTCTCTCATTTTGTATGTAAGCGTGTATTTATGTATGTATCTGCTAATATGTTTATCTAGTTATCTATCTATACATCTGGCTATCTATCTATATGTGTGTATGTATGTGTGTATGTATGTATACATATATATAGATAGATAGGAAGATCGATAAGTAGATAGATATGTATCATGGATATATTATTATTACCTCCGCCAACGAAGTTCGGAGGTTATGTTTTCGCCCCTGTTTGTCTGTTTGTTTGTGAACAACTTCCTGGTCACAATTTTACTCATAGAGTAGTGAAACGTCCATGGATTAATTGTTATGACGAGACATGGAAGTGATTCAATATTGAAATTTCTAGGTCAAAGGTCATGTTCAAGGTCGAGCAAAAGGTTGACCGAATTAACCCTAACCTTAACCCCAAGTTCGCAGATGCTTGTCTCACACACTCCAAATACGCCTACGGTCTGAATTGATTCTGGGAAAGGCAAGCTGGTTTCGTGAAATAAGCTGCCGTGGCGGAGGTCTGCACTCAGAGTGGTGTTCTAGTTATTATGGTTATTATTATTATTTCATTATCATTAATACTAGCTACGCTGCAACCCTAGTTGGAGAAGCAGGATGCTGTAAGCCCAAGGGCTCCAACAGGGAAAAATAGTCTAGTGAGGAAAGGAAAAGGAAATGAATAAACTATATCAGAAGTAAAAAACAATTAAAGTAGAATATTTTAAGAACAGGTAACTCTATTTTACACTCATCCATACCAACCTTTTACTATGTAGAGGTCCATTGTATTGAATCTGTTCCTTGTACTTTAATTAACGAATAAAATATTAACAACCAACCAATATTACAGACTCTATTGTTAAGATGATTTTGATTGCTATGTAGGTTTGACCTATGGGTATGTGGCGCACTGGGCATAGTGTTAGTTGGTATTGATTGAAGGTACGGGTATAAAGGTCAGGAGGTCATTGAGGATGCGAAAGATGGCGAGGACACTTAAAAGGTGAATATTTCAAGAGAGGTTAAGGATATTCAATGGTTTTTATAATTATTATTTTGGACTTTTCAAGCAATGACCTTTCTAAAGGGACCTCACAAATTGAAAAGTATGCATTTCAGTAGAAAATATAAGGAAAGAAAATTACTTCTTACCACATTTAGAAAAGAAAGAACAATAAAAGAAAAAATATGTAGCAAGAAAGAAGTTAAAGTAGTAAGAAAGGGCATGAGAAAAAAGAGACATGTTCTCTATGTGAGATATTAAAAAGGAAAATATGATTTGGTTAGGAGAGAGAGGAAATAAGTAATTTTGAAATGAAATTTTAAAATATCTATCTACACGAGTTGGAATCTTTGGGACTTTCCCCTTTCTTACATTTTCGTCCACTCATTTCTTGTTATTTTTTTTTTTAACGGATAGGAAAGATGGTTGAAAGAAGAGTGAGGACAGTTAGTTAACTAACTATGGTAGGGAATAGTTTGAAACGTTAAGCATTAGTAAGTAATTTAAAGTGTGATTTGACCACAATCTTATTTATAGAAAGGTACATTTTTCTTGTTATGGTCTTTGGTCTAGTTGAAGGGTCTTGTGCTGTGTGTTCCATTAGCCATTAAAGAAGTTGAAAGACAATAAACAAGATATAAAAGAAAGAAAAAAAAATAAGAAATTTAGAAGCATTATAAACCGGAAGAGAAAATATATAATACTAGATACATGGAAGAGTGAACAAATAAACAAGATATAATGGTAAGAATAATGGAATAAGAAATGTAATAAAAATAGAAACTTAAAAATCTGAAATTTTAAACAAGAAATTTTTGTTAGAATGGAAAATAGAAACCTTATAAAGATATAGAATCAGCAAGATTGCTGGTTTAAAAAGAAAATGCCAAAGAAGCCAAATAAAAATAGGAAAGACCAAAACAAAATGAATTGATAACTGCAAGTAGGACACTTTGGAAGAGAGAGAGAGAGAGAGAGAGAGAGAGAGAGAGAGAGAGAGAGAGAGAGAGAGAGAGAGAGAGAGAGAGTCGAATCGTCTTCCGAATGAGCCCTGCGATAAAAACTCCTGTAGGTGACACGGTAGAGGACAAATGAGAGTAATAACACCACGAGATCAGGGATAATAATGCAAAGGAGGAGGGAAGGAGGCTGTTTTGGAGAGTAGGGGGGTTGTGGGTAGGGGAAGGGGGGGAATGTGAAGAGAGTTCCGTCCTTTAGACCCCCTGATTTTCCTTTCTAATGCATCAATAACCCCCTCCCCCTTCTCTCCTCTATCTCCTCCTCTCCTTTTCCCTCTCCTCCCAACATGAAAAAGATAGCCGTGAATTTAAATCAAATACTCCCCTCATTTCCGTAATGTGGTCCACTTTGCTTTTTTTTTTTTTGGGGGGGGGGGGCGTTTATGTTGTTGTTGCTGCTATTGTTGTTGAATAAACTGATTAAACACACCTGCTGTATAGGGTTCATTTGCAAGCAATGTTGTTTTTTTTCCTGGAAATTAGTTTGTTAACCCCAATATATATACATTTTAAGGACCAAGGTTGGGCCTTTTCTGATTGGCTGGCGTCTTACTACTATAGGGTCTAGTGTTTTTCATTCCATTAGCTGTATAGAAGTTGAGATACAAAATGAAAAATATAAAGAAAAGATGTAGAAATATGGAAACAAAAAACTAACAAGGTATGTCAATAAGGATGAAAAAAATGAGACATTTAATAAGGAAAATAAACAAGATTATCGGTAAGAAGCGAAAGTAGGATATGTCATAAATTAGAAAACAAGAAAGAATAAACAAGATATACCGGCAAGAATGGGATATAGAGATATAAAATGATATAGAATCAGTATGGTCACTGGGAAATCGAGAAAATGTGAAAGGAGTAAAATAGAAACATTAAGGCGAAACAAAATTCATTGGAAAAATGCATATAGGAACCTTAGGGCAATGACAGTCACATACTTCGGAGAGAGAGAGAGAGAGAGAGAGAGGAGAGAGAGAGAGAGAGAGAGAGAGAGTCGAATTGTCTTCGGAATGAGCCCTGCTATAAAAACTCCTGTAGGTGACACAGCTAAGGACAAATGAGAGTAATAACACCACGAGGGCAAGGATGATAATGCAAAGAAGCAGGGAAGAAGGTTCTTGTGGAGAGAAGGAAGACGCGGGTCGGGTTGGGTGGGTGGGTTTGGGGGGGGGGGTTGAGATGGAGTGTTTTTTTTTTTGTGTGTGTGTGTGTGTGTGTGTGTGTGTGTGTGTGTGTGTGTGTATGTGCGTGTGTGAGACGTAGGAGGCCATCTGAAGGCAATCTTCAACGTTTCCCGATTTCCATCCTTTAAACCCCTGCTTTTACTTCTTATTGCATCAATATTCCCCCCACCCCTCCATTCCCTCTTCCTCTTCCCTCCTTGTCCCCCTCAAGAAAAATATAGCTGTGAATCTTCATCCAATTCTCTTAATTTGATCCACTTTGCTCTTCTGGAAGTTTATTTATTTTGTTGAATAAACATCTATGATACCCTGAGGTGATGAGCAGGAAACGGTGATGGTATTTTCTTAAACATTATATTGTTGATCATAATATAATAGATCATTTAGCGTTTGTATTCTTGATGAGCCAATTTCATTTTTACATATGCAGAAGGATAAAAATACTTCTTATAACAAAGACTATTCCTTAAAATGTACTCAAGGTCACTGCCAATTCCAGGCGAGATGAATTTTGTCCTTACTCAGTTCATTCCTTTGATTACCCTACTGTATTATGATAAAGGGGCATTCTACATAATTTTAAACGCTAATATCTCTGCTAATTCAAATCCCAGACGATTATGGTAACAATTGATTATAAAAAGACACTTGTGTCTCTTAAGATACTTCCTACAGTGTCTCACTTTAGGTCGTGACTATTTAACTAACGGTAACAATTAATTATACAAGACACGTGTATCACTCAGGTACTCCTTATAATTGTCTCACCTTAGGTCGTGACCATTAACTATCGTTCTCAAAATGTTAATGGTTGAGTTGTTCCCTTGCTCGCTGTTACTTATTTATTTGATGTATATGTATATATATATATATATATATATATATATATATATATATTATATATATATATATATTTATTTTCATTAGCTCGAGACAGTGTACA
>NC_090729.1:170703038-170713038 GCF_036898095.1 Palaemon carinicauda | reverse complement strand
TGCTAAGCTACAGTCCTAGTTGGAAAAGCAGGATGCTATATGTCCAAAGGCTCCATCTGGGAAAATAGCCCAGTGAGGAAAGGAAACCACGAAAAATGAAATATTTTAAAAACAGCAACAGCACCTAAACAAATAGTTTCTATATAAACTAGAAAAACTTTAACAAAACAAGAGGAAGAGAAATTAGATTTAGTAGTGTGCCCGAGTTTACCCTCAAGCAAGAGAACTCTAACCCAAGGCAGTGGAAGACCATGGTATAGAGGATATGGAACTACCTAAGACTAGAGAACAATGGTTTAATTTTCGAGTTTCCTTTTAGAAGAGCTGCATACCATAGCTCAAGAGTCTCTTCTACCCTTACCGAGAGGAAAGTTGCCACTGAACAATTACAGTGCAATAACCCCTTGGGCGAAGAAGAAATGTTTGCTCTTTGTATCCTATCCTCACCGGGCTATTTTCCCTGTTGAAGCCACTGGGCTTATAACATCCTGCTTTCCCAGCTAGGGTTGTAGCTTAGCAATTGATAATAATAATAATGGTGAGCGCGTAAAGCCATCATGGGTTATCTCTTCACCAGCTTGTTGGTTTGGAGTCATTTTCGTATAATTCGGCAGGTGTGCTCAGTCGTGGCGTGTTTATTATTTTGAACGGGTATCTCGATTTATTGTGATTACCCTAAGAAATTTCTTTGGATTCGTAGTCTTATGTTAACTGCAAGTTTATTTTTGGTCGTTCTAATGCGGATGCTCACCCACAAAAACGTATTCTTATGCAATAGATGTGTTTTTTTTTTTTTTTTTTCAACAAGTAGTTCCTCGGATTTTTTAACTGCTTTGTCATTTATCTGATAAAAAGTAAATAGCTTATATATATATATATATATATATATATATAAACTTTAATTCTTCATTACTTCTCATATCGTTTACTTGTTTCATTATTTCCTTTCCTCAATGGGCTATTTTTCCCTGTTGGAGCCCTTGTGCTTATAGCATCTTGCTTTACCAACTAGGCTTGTAGCTTAACTAGTAATGACGATAATAACAATAATACTAATATGTATTTATGTATGTATGTACGTATGTATGTGTTTATTTATATATAAGTTCTATCCTTCCTTTCCAAGCTAATGTTGTAATGAAATGCATAATGATAGCGTAAGATTATAAAATTTAAAAATTGTTATATGTATAAGAGAATTTGTAGTTCCTTGTAAAATAACTAGTTTAAACTGAGGTGATCTGATAAGGTTAATTTGAATTTAAGTCATAGTAATCTGTTTTAAGAGAATGTCAGAATCTATTTTTGTCCGTGTTATAATTTTAAGAGAAATTTCTCTTTTAAGATTCCAGTGAAATGAATACGATCAATAGAGTCTCTTCCCTGTATTTACATTTCACTTAAATATACGTTTCCGAGAAAAAGGGAATAGTCCGGGTGATTAAAAACAGCCATTTCTGTTGATTACTTTCCTTTCAATGTCATCGACTCGATACTGCACTCCAGTCAGTTGTCCAACCAGTAACCAAATTTTTTAGACCAGGTTGCACGCTCTTGAAATAACTTTCTAAATAAAAAAAGAGAGAAAAAATAAATGTAAGGTGGATCATACGAAGAGGTAGATTTCTCAAACACTTCAATGCTACTTTCAGTATAAAAAAAAATATTTTTTTTTTTCATTTTCAACTGCGTCCTTGACCTCCGGTCTCGCTGAATTTAACTCTTCATTCGATCTTCAAGTGGTTGAACTAATCAAGTGCCTGTGTGTTTTTTTTCCGTCGTACTGATAGTAGCGAGAAAATTTTTCCCTTTCGTGAAAGTCGTGTAAATTCTTTTATCTTCAAAATAGCAAATTTGTAAAGGCAGATGCTGTAACACACACACACACATACACACATACACACACACACACACATATATATATATATATATGTGTGTGTGTGTGTGTGTTTTATATATATGTGTGTGTGTGCGCGCGAGCGTAAATATCACAGAGAAACGTGATGCTCAAATGCAAAATTTAATTTTCCCTGTGATTGGTTTGAATATATACATACATACATACATACATACATACATACATATATATATATATATATATATGCGTGGGGTGTGGGTGTGTATAGATGCACTTAATGTATATGTATAAATTTATGTATGTATAAGTATATACACGTAATAAGAAAAAAAACGTTTATCTGAAATGACGTTGAAATAATTATTGTAGCAATGGATGTAGTAGTAGTAGTAGTAGTAGTAGTAGTAGTAGTAGTAGTAGTAGTAGTATTAATGGAAGCGGTAGTGTCAATTGAGTCAAGTATTTATATCCTCTCTCGTGGATGAGTGTGAGAGCTGGACACCATGAAAGGGCATCGTATTTATTTATTTATTTATTTATTTATTTATTTATTATTTATCATTCATACATTATATATATATATATATATATATGTGTGTGTGTGTGTGTATATATACACTTATTTAAGGCTTTAAATAGTGGTTGCTAGATATTAGTTCTTAATTACTTATTGATGTGGCTATTTGTTTATTGAAATATGACCAGGATCATCTGTTGTCGCTCTGGACAAGTGATTCGATCAGTATAGATGTGTTATGACCAGTCGTAGAATTAGTACCCATCGTCACTTCTTGCACTTGTTGTCAGTCGGACGGCCTGCTAATGCATTTGCTCGCCTGATTTGCGTCAGCAGGTTAGATTCGCTGTCATACGTCAGATGTGGGGAGTCTTGTTGTCGAAAACATTGTCTGAGTGTATTAATCAGGTTGCTTTTTTTTTTTTTTTTTTTTTTTTTTTTTTGAGGGAGTAGACTAAAAATGGTCTTCAACATTATTATTATTATTATTATTATTATTATTATTATTATTATTATTATTATTATTATTATTATTTCAGTATTCCGAGCTCTACTCACACTTACACTTACCTAAATAATCGACACTATTTTTGTTTCCATTATTGTTATAACTCTTCGTTCAAAGTGGAATAACAATGTTAGCTCATTATATAGCTCACCTTCTGACATTATCCTTGCATAATTCGTATAATTCCAAAGGCAAGTCTTCGAAATTTAAATGTTGCAGCAACATGACGTCAGGAGTGTAATTATCAGCTGAGCGTACCCCCTTTCCCGAAAATATAAAACTCTCAAACCTGAAATTAGTTTAATTGCCGAATAAACAACAATCAATAGTTTTCGTATTTTCCTGGTAGGCCTTTTATGTAAGTTCCATTATACCTTTATTAGAAAGTTCCTGCCTCTACCCGATGTTTTGAATATTAATAATAAAATACCCTTTTTATCGAAGTCTTGGATAGATTTATGAATCGGTAAAATATTGTTACCTCCGGTAACGAAGTTGGAAGGTTATGTTTTAACCTTTGTTTGTGTGTGCGCGCGTGTGTGTCTGTGTGTGTGTTAGTGAACAGCTCTCTGGCCACAATTTTAATCATACAGTAATGAAACTTGCAGGGATTAAGTGTTATGTTAAAAGCTGGAAACGATTAAATTTTGGAAGGTAAAGGTCACGGTCAAGCATAAGGTTTAGAAATAAGCAGCCGCGGCGGAGGTATGCGCTCTACTGTGTGCCCCTCTATTCAAATACTGTGGGAGTTGGTTTAACAAAAAGGCTGACCGATATAACATGTTCTTTAATTATTATCATCATTATTATTACGAATGATTTCATTAGCATCAGGATTTCTGCTTATAGTAAATGGTTATTTTTCCCCCTCCCTGTGATGTGTAGTCTCGGCTACTTTAGTGCTCCGTCTCATCAAGATCTATTTCAGCCAACTCGTAATTTCCGCTGTTGAACCACTTGCAATTATTACAACTCCTCTCTTGCGCAGTTGAACTTTGTTATGAGCCTTTAGATGCCCTCATCACCCTCCGCCCATTTTCATCTGGTGGTACTGGACAGAGAACAGTGTTTTCAACCTGCGAGACACATTGAAATTTTCATTTTTTTACTGCCTTCCTGTTTTTGTTTTTCTGCAAGACCTGGATGCGTGAAACAATTCATGTTGAAACAATGTTTCCTTGGCGTTTTGCAAAGCTATTTTTTTTCCAAACCCGGCTTTTCCCTTAATTAAAAAAAGGAGGCTGCTGTTTTGACTCTAAATGCTATTTTTTTTTCTTATTGAAAGGAAAAATGTTACTTTTCTAAATCATACTTCTACTCAAATGTTAGGAGGAAGTATTTCTTATAGTATATCCCATATATGAAAAAGAAAATTTTTTATTTTTTTATTTTTAGGTGGGAAACAATCAATATCTTCAGACCATACCGTCCGTCTTACATTATTTATCGGAATAGAATTTTTCTTGGTAGTATTATCTGTTAAACATAAAAATCACGAATAGAACAAATTTTCTTATGACCTTTTTTTTATTTTAATATTATTGCAATAGAGATTTGGACCATTAAACAACGGCGCAGGAAATAGAAGTTTGACCTGAAAATAGTTTTAATTAAAATTCCCAATATTTGGTCTTTTTGTGTTCGGACCCAAATCCCCTCTTTACTATTCTTCCTTGGGTTGAAAGCTTTGGAATTAAAGGTGCGTGTCATTTTTGCAGTCGACTATTGACCTTGTTTGACATTTTAATCTCTCTCTCTCTCTCTCTCTCTCTCTCTCTCTCTCTCTCTCTCAGTAGATGTAATATTACGTTGTTTCAGTCATATATGTACTACATGTACAGTTGGACACAGGAATTTCTCATACACCTCGCTCTGATAAAGTGCACCCAGCTACACCCTTACTGTGCTGCGAGTTCCATCACCTCTCCCATCTCTTCCTACACTACCTGTTTGGTTACTTGCCACGAAGTGAGGGTGTGACAGGATGCAATTGTGAATGAACTGTACCTGGGACTCCTGTGTCCAACTACATTACCGCTGTTTAATCGACGGGTTACGATACATCCTAAGGAAGATCATTGAATATTTAGTTTGTTTGCTTTTACCGTCGTTGATGATAGTTGTATTTAAGTATTTAAAACGTTTTTGGATTACTTCACAAGGTGTCATAAATTGAACTAGGGGGAACGGAAGTCTCTTGATTGAGTTAGGTCAAGGTTAGCTTTGGATGCATTAGTCAGGATTTGGTTAGTCTTGTAGTTTCATTGTATTTTTTTCGTCTTTCGTATTATTAGATAAAATTTTAGACTTCTTTCCAAGTAACACTGCTTTTGTTACCATTAAACCCGTATCCCGATGAGATTATCAGGGGGGCCACTGATGAGAAAACAATACATATCACCGTCTTTTATCGCGTTTTGGATGATTCCGTGGAAGTGGTAACGGGCCATAACGAGTCGCAGTAGTATGTGTGTATGAAAATGCGGGAAAGAAGAGCTTGAGAGTTAAAGAAACTCAACTATGTCTTTGGAAACCAACCACTTCATGGGAAGAAGGTAGATCACGTATATTGAGTCAATAATAATAATACAATTCTGATGACCCAGATTATGTTTACAAGCAACGCCTTGTGACAATTACCAATGGAAATAGAATTTTTAATGTCTCATTGCGCTACTTTCGTATAATTTTCACGTTTTCAAAAGGTGGGAAATTTGGATTCTTTGAGTTTAGTACTCATCCTTTTTCCTCTCCTTATATTGTTTTTATTAAATTGACAATAAGTTAACCTTCCTGTTTGTGCTTTCATAGAGAGAGAGAGAGAGAGAGAGAGAGAGAGAGAGAGAGAGAGAATGCCAACTGCAAATGTTTGAACTTCGCCTTTCCTTGATCAGGTGCGTTTAATCTTACCTGGGTGTGTGTTTGTTCTCCTTGTAACGCGTATTTATCTTTTCAACTTGCAAAGTCTTCGTTTATTCAAACAAGAGAGAGAGAGAGAGAGAGAGAGAGAGAAGGTTGTATATATATCTTCTTGTAGGTCTTAGTGTTACAGAAAAGCTTCGAATCAGTTCATTCTTACATGTTTCTTTGAGAGAGAGAGAGAGAGAGAGAGAGAGAGAGAGAGCGCGTTGCTTCTAGCATCCTCCACTGGCATCCAGATTTCAATCCGAGGACATTTTTCCACCTCTTAGTATTCTGTCGTAGGGTCGAGCCCGGTGGATTGCGTCATCATCATAGAGCGACCTTCATTAAGGCCCATTTTATCGTCCCCGAGTTAATGATTGCCTCCGTCGGTCTGATGGGAAAACATGATAGCTGATTTTTCTTTGGTTTGATGAATTGAGAGGCAGGGCTTGCCCTTACTACCACCACCCACCCCACCCCACTACGTGTTCCCCCTCCCTTAATAAGGTCACTAGAACTTGCTGTAATGGATGAGGATGAATTGATCTAGTTTGCATTGTGAAATTGAATTTGACATCTGTGGAAATTGACAGTGAGATGGAAATCTCCTGATTCCATTTTTTCACTTTTTCAGGCTGTACGTAATTCTTACTGACATCCTGCCTTTTGGAAGAACGGAACTGCAAAGGGAGGATGCGTTGAAACCATACTGGTTTGCTCGTCATTTGTAAATTGTACCTTTTTTTTTTTAGGGCACAACTAAACATTTTTGTCCACCAACCTTGGTTGAGTGTAATAATTTATATAAATTACACTTAAATGATTCTTATGCTCTCGATGCGACACTCACACACTATCTATCTATCTATCTATCTATGTATATATATATCTGTGTGAAAAAAAAACATGAAAATATGTAAGCTAATAATCGTGAACTTTTTCATCCCATAAGTACCAGAATGTGAAATTCTGTAATCAGCCAAGGCATCTAACATATAGCCTGCCAAGACTCATAATAACTAAACAAGAAATGATGAAATTCAAGAAGGGGGAAACTTTAGCATTCCCACTGGAAAGACGTCTCAACGCAGGAAGCCTTAGCCATTCGGACGTCATATTTCTCATTTTGACGCAACATTCAAGACGATTTACATTGCAAAGAGAAATGGACCCTACGGCGAGAGGGCCATAAGACGCTTTTCTTAGGGAGACCTATCTCCAGTCTCTGTCGTTCTTATTCTCGGTGTTTAGTCGGTTAGATCTTGAGGAAACCTTCGTCTTTTACCCCCCCCCCCCCCTAACCCTCCTTTACCCCCAACTAGGCCATCCACCCCCTCCCCCCTTTTCCTTTCCTTAGCATATGATACATGTCGACGGCGAGGGCCGTTCGTTTGAGGAGACCCATAAAGACGAAACAAATTGTTCATTCAACGCATATAATTGGCCAGGCGCTAAGAAGATTCTAAATGAGAATGAGATGAGAGAAAGGGGGGTGGGGTGTATTAAAAATTAAGAATTGGAATTGAAATAATCGATTATTATTTCATTTGCAATTTATATTTTCAACATATTGCGCTAAATAATTGAGACTGAAATTTAAATGGATTTTGAAGAAATCGTTTAATTAACATCAACTTACGTTGGACGTCAAATTTCATTTTGATATAGCCTTGGGAAATAGGAGAGAGAGAGAGAGAGAGAGAGAGAGAGAGAGAGAGAATTAAAGTAGGCCTGTGTTTATCTTCATATGCTATGTCTTTGATGTAAATACAACAGAGCTTTGGAAATCCGTGTGAAGCAGAGGAAGGAAGCAGGTGATTCGACAAACGAGATTGAAACATTTTTCCTAAATCATTTGTGTTCACAAACTTGTGTTATGATTATTTAGAAAGCCTGCATAGAAATTAGTTATAAATGACTCAGTATTGATTTTAATCTTAGGTTTAAAGAAATAGTATTGAATTCGCTGTGGAAATTTGTTATGAAAATAGGCCTATATTTAGTGAAGTAATTGGTGTAATTTGCATTTGGTCTCTCTTGATTATTAAATGAGAATACAAAATTAAATCAGAATGAAAAACCATTTTATTTTTTCTTGAATTATTTAATTTTTCTCTGCTTTAGATTTTTTTGTCTTCACTTGAATTTAATTTTGCGGTTTCCATTACGATGGTATCGAAGTCGACAATATTTCATACACAAAACTTAAATAAAAGATTATTACTTTATTTTTTTTGGGTGCGGGGAAGGGGGTGGATGCATGTTAACATTGTCATCTTTTAAATAAAGACAACATCCAACTTCCTCCATCTTCCTCTCAATTTGACGGATTCATGTACCCGAATTTCGCATAATCATTGATAAAATGTGACCGTCTCAAGCGACGACTTTACAAGGGGTATTATATCTACTATTTTGTAACTGCATAGCTATAGCCTTATTGGTAGCACCCTAACACACTGAGGCATGCAGCAGATATTTTCTTTTATTGTATTAGTATACATTTATAGCTTTTATTGAAGTTCCTAATATATATGTTGTCTGCGTTATTTTATCATTTATCTTTTGTCCAAAATCGACATTCAAATGTAAGGAAATTTGTACAGTAAATTATGGGCATATTTACTTGATATAATTGTTAACCTCCTTTAGAATAACGATAATAACAAGGATAATAATTATGTGCTTTGTTTGTCTCTCTTCCCCTTCCTTGTTTTATGTCCTTTCCTCTTTATTTATCACTTCATTATCTTATGCACTTTTCACATTTTTGCTATGTAATAATTTCCTTGGACACCTCTCTCCCTTCTTCTCTTTCTTCATTGTTTAATTTCATTTGATATTATGGTCTCTCTCTCTCTCTCTCTCTCTCTCTCTCTCTCTCAATGTCTTTTGTACCCCATGCGTAATTTCCTTTTTTAGCATTTTATATCAAATATGCGGATCATTTTACCATCTAATTTTGTACCCCCCCCTCTCTCTCTCTCTCTCTCTCTCTCTCTCTCTCTCTCTCTCTCTAAGCATCCTTCCTAAATGCTGTGTCGTCTCCCCTGGAGTCAGATTTAAATTCCATGGGAAACTCCGTCCACATTTCAGCCGTCCTTACTTTTTTATCCTCTCTCTCTCTCTCTCTCTCTCTCTCTCTCTCTGCCCAGCAAGATTAAAGCTAATACCTCTAGGGTTCAAGTCCAAGTCTTGTTTACATATACATAATTACTATTCTTGCACAGATGATGTTCATAATATTTAGAAACTTTTTTTTTTCTGTGGAAACTATGAAGATGCTACAAAAGTAACACGTTTTATGGGCTATATTGACCCTAATACAATAAGTAATACTGTTATTTGTGAAATAATTTACGTAGATTTATTGCTTTCAATTTTTTTCCAAAAATATTTAATTTTTTTACATTATCATTTCGATAAGAAATGTCTAATATTACAATATTTTCTTTCTTATATCCCATTTCATGATGATTACAAACTATTTTTCTATAATTTTTCTTTAAACTTTATTACGTTGCTTTTACGTAAAGGGGTCAGTAATTCTATACGAAAATATAATTTATGATATATTTTCCAGTGCTCAAGTATTACTATTCAAGAGCTGTTTAGAATGGAAAGGTTTTATTACATCATTTTAAGAGGGGATTAGGATAGAATTATTATGCATTCATTCTCTTCATGGTTTATTGCGTTCGTATTGTAGCCTCTTGGAAAAAAATGCGATAATATTTATTGTTTATCTTTCTTTGGAAAACATTCTGATTTTAAATATGACTTTTTTCTTCTTGCTCTGTGTATTTTTCCTTTAACTTCTTCTTAAAATGGCCCATTTGTTGATGCGATTATGGTCGCAGCAGTACTGACCTTATTTAAAATGGCATATGGACTAAGTGTAAATTCACTTTCGTGTTTCATGTCAAGGTTTCTCATTTATGAAGCGTCATTTTGGTCCCCATTGTTGCATTTTGACCGTGGTTCTCGCACAGTGTCAACTTGGTAAGTTGCTAGGAAACTACGCTCGGTGTCTCATTCTCTCTTAATTTCAGCTAAGTTTTAAGACCAGTCGGAGAAAACAAGTGCGAATTTTATCGTTTGGACTAGGAGCAAGTTTTAATTTAGTAATAAACACGCTTACATGTGTGTGCAATTGTGTGTGTATATATATATATATATATATATATAGTGTGTGTGTGTGTGTGTTTGAATT
>NC_090729.1:170693038-170698038 GCF_036898095.1 Palaemon carinicauda | reverse complement strand
TGTATATATATATACATTATATATATATATATGTCTATATATATATATATATATATATATGTAGCAGGGTACTATATCCTACCTTTCTTCACTTTGAAGGCTGCTTTCTAGCGTCGAATTACTACCTTACAGCTATTTCACTCCCTAGCATACGTACGCGCAATATATTGAAGAAACCGCCAACACGTTTTCGCCCTATTGAGAAGGGTCAGATATAAACAAGCGATATACATTTGTTCCTGCAATTATCTTGTTACTTGTTTTGCCTTATTATTGAAGTGGTTTAGGGTTTTATTAAATTGTAATTTCTTCTCATCCTATTTGTATCAAAATCGTAATGATACTAGCACAGACTACTTCAATTTTGAAATTATCAGTGAATATAAGAAAAACATGAAAAAATATCCAAGTTTATGAGAGAGAGAGAGAGAGAGAGAGAGAGAGAGAGAGACAGACAGACAGACAGAGACAGATAGACAGACAGACAGAGAATTAGTTGCAAGTATTAGTTCATTGTTTTGATCATTAGTGCTTTTTTAATGAAAAGATTATGGTGGCTTTAAAACATAATCCAGATTATAGCTAATATACTAATGTTCTGAATTACTTTGATGATATTCATTTGATATTAAATCGTAGACTAAAGTCCTATGAGGATGGTAAAAGTGCTTTTGTTTAATTTATGTTTAGATTTATTTGTATTCTTTTAGTGTTTTTAATTATCTCACTTTGAATTTAGATGAATTTTATCATTGTTTATTTCTCTGGCAGGTCTAATTTAACCTCAGGATTTAAGGAAGGAGATAGACTCCATAGAAGCTGGTCTCCAATTTCAAAAATGACAGATTTTTATGGACAGTTCTTCGTACTTTGCATTTTGTCATCTCCAACTCACTTCCTTTCACAAACACACATTCCCTTATATAATAAAGAACAATATTTGTGGCTGTTTCTCTCTGTGGAAAATATATATATATATATATATATATATGTGTGTGTGTGTGTGCGTGTGTGTGTGTGTGTGTGTGTAGAAGTACACTCGAAAACCACAATCCCCCACAAATTGCCGAATCCGCCGGGTTGTATGCTGTGCATATTAATCTAAATATTTAGACGTCATATTTGACGGCACGGGTACACTAATATACTTTGTGTGTGTGTGTATATATATATATATATATATATATAATTTCTTTTATCACAATTTCCCTTGCTTTATTTCATTTCCGTTATTATCATGATAAGCAATGGTACGACCAGCATGTGGAAAATTCATTTTAGTCAAGCCAGAGATGATAAAAGTATAGATTAGTTTTGCTATTTTGTAGCACACTTTTCTATACATATTTATTTTTCTTTAATTCTTTGAGAATACGTACGGCTTGTTAATTTATCCCGGAACTGAGTAAATGAAAGAAGGTCAGAGATTTATATTATTATTTTGCTGCTGTCAGCTTGTTAGAGTGTTATGTTTGTTTATATATATATATATATATGTATGTATATGTATATATATATATGTGTGTGTGTATATATATATATATATATATACATATATATATATATATATATATGGACCACTATTCTATCTAAATTCACTTACTCTTGTTTTGTTAAAGTTTTTATAGTTTGTATAGGAAATGTTTATTTTGCTGTTACTGTTTTTAAAATATTTAATTTTTTCTTGTTTCATTTCCTCACTGGGGTATAGCATCCTGCTTTTCCAACTAGGGTTGTAGTTTAGCAAGTAATGATAATAATAATTATAATAATATTCTTATTATTAATATCTCTCTCTCTCTCTCTCTCTCTCTCTCTCTCTCTCTCTCTAACAGAGACACACGTCTCAAGAAATCCAGTTTCATGTGCGTTATTTGATTAACTTAGAAAACAAGAGGAAATTCACGCCACGTATGTGAGGTTTTTATTTGACCAACCACCCACGTTTAACTGAAGTTAGAGATTGTTTTAAATGACAAAATATTATTATTATTATTATTATTATTATTATTATTATTGTTATTATTATTGTTTTTATTAATATGGTTGTTGTTGTTCTTGTTGCTTGTTTATGGTTATTTTTAATACCATTATCATGAATTTATTGTTATTGTTATTATTATTATTATTATTATTATTATTATTATTATTATTATTATTATTATTATTATTATCAGTAGTAGTAGTAGTAGCACTTAAAAGTAACGTTCCACAAAACTGAATTCCCATCCATGTTCAAACAAAATATGCATAGATTAAAAATACAGCTATATAAAAATATAAATGAAATAAAAAACGAATTACTATACATTATACACAATTTAGACATCGTTATACTTCACCAAAATTAATAGGGCCAATAACTTTAAGGTATGATTTGCCAAATAAAGAAAGAAAACAACATCGAGAATCATATTAGATAATTACAAACTCCGGAAGCTTCTTGAGTCACATTGTAAATCATAAATCATTGCCCCTCACTCCATGCTCATAAGGTATGTTGCAACTTCTTAAGTACTGGGTAAACGGATGCGGCTGCTTGTCGTGTGCTTAGGCTTCTATTTCATATTTTACCTTTCTCCTTTCTTCTTTTCGTGTCTCTCCGATCTTTGTTTATTGCTTTCTCCTGTTCTTTTTATAATGTCTCTTATCTTATTTTTTCTGTCTCTCACGTTTCTGTCTCTTTCCATCTCGGGTATTCTCTTTTTATTTTCTCACTCTTCCCCTTCGTTCAATTTCTCAAATGATTGCCAAAATAAATTCATTTGGGACGAGTTAATGTGAGACCTTCGCAACACGCGACGTCATAATTCCTCTTTAAATCTCTCCCTTAAAATACGTCTTTGTCCGGTAGATTGGAGGCCCCAATTACGTACCGATTTCAATAACCATACAAAGATTCTTTTTATATTTTGTTTCACGTTAATTTTATATGTTTGATTATAACTTTATGGTTATTCATGTTTTTATTCATTTGATTATTTATTTTTCAATCTCCATCATCCTAGACTTCATGGGAATTTCACTCCAATATTTTCCAGTCTTGCTTCGGCCTGATTCTGTTCATATTTCAGATTATTTCCGTGTTGACTTTTAATAGCTTTCTTCAAATTTCGACTCGCCTTCTGTGCACTGGTCAGAAAAAATACTAGCTCCTACTCAAGGACAAAATAAGAAATGGTAGATAGACAGTATTAAATATAATCATAAATAGTAGACAGTATTAGTGACTTTCCTCTACTTCACACCTTCACATAAATAAAAAAAATCTCAGGTTTCATCTCCATATTTTTGTCGGTCGTCAATGTGCTGCACCAGGTATTTATGGGATGTATTGATGATCGCTCCTTACGGACTTGTACGAGGACTGAATTTTCTTCCTTCATCTGTGGCCTGAGCAAGTGGGGACTTTGTGTGCGCGCTCTTTAACATGGACGAATATAGTAGTTTTATCACACATCATTGTACTGGGTTTCATCCAGAATTCAGCATTTGTATGATGTATGTGGCATTGTCATGTGTTGTTCTCTAGAATCCTTCCCCTTTATGGATGACGGTTCCATGTTTATATATATATATATATATATGTGTGTGTGTATACATATATATATATGTATATATATATGTATATATATATATATATATATATATATATATATATATGTGTGTGTGTGTGTGTGTGTGTGTGTATCAATGTATCAGTGAGTATGGATATACTGTATATGTGTGCGTGTCTCAACATCTAATTGGCAAAGCAAGTAGGCTTAGAAAGGTATACTAGTAAAAATGCTGTAGTGATAGAATAAATGGAACTAATAAATCGCCGTGTTTCTTTAACCAAATACAAAGATTATTGCAGGAAACAAGTTGAAGCCACAAGAAAATTGCTTTTATTGAAATTCCCCGATTAAACTGCCAGATTAGGAAGATCATTCCACAAACTGGTCACATCGGGAATAAAACTTTTAGAATACTGTGTACTGTAGAGCCTTGTTATGGAAAAGGCAAGAATGTTAGAATTAACTACATACTTAGTACTACGTATAGGATGGTCTGTCTTGGAATAGCTGTATGCAAAGGATGGTCAAAATTAAGAAAAGTCTCATGTAACATGCGTTAGGAACTTACTGAACGACGTGCCAAAGGTTGATATCTAGATCAGGAATAAGAAATTTAATTTGTCCAACAAATTAATATGAGATTAGCAGCTGAAGAACAGAGAGGAAACCAATACTCGAAACAAGGCACAATAAAAAGATTAAAACATTTCATCTGAATAGATTGGTCACTGAATTCTTAATAGACTTTCTTAATAAGCTAATTTTCTGTGACTTTGTGCATTTCCTGGCCTCCACAATGAAACCTGGTGGAAAGTGGTTCTGGGTTCCTCTGGGAGGGTACCAGAGGAGGGGGCTCTCGGCTCAACTGAATTGAAGAAGAAACAGACAGAATGTATTTCTCAACAGTTTATTAGCAGTCAAGAATCACACACAAGTATACAAACACCAACAAACTTACTTACATAGGTGAGCTGATATTTTCCCATATTTAACAAGAAGCAATAGAACACTTCCGAGGATATTGTTGAAGATTGTCGTTGCTTAATTCAGTGCCTGTGTCTTCTATCTCCTTTCGTATTTAATTTGTTATGATATATTTCCGGGAGTTTGGTTTATTGTCAGTGTCACTTCTGTTATAATTTTGAATCGTAAATCTAAAATCGTTTGACTCAATTTCACATGTGTCCTGGGTCGTTGCGCTTTTTAGTTGTTGCTCGTTGTTATTATTATTATTATTATTATTATTATTATTATTATTATTATTATTATTATTATTATTATTACTGGCAAAGCTACAACCCTAGTTTGAAAAGCAGGACGCTCTTGTACTGAGCCTTTCAATGTAATTATCATTAACGTATTTTTCATGTTTTTCATTGTTATTAAAAGGGTCATTTTTATTGTTTTGAATATTATTATGAATAAAATTTATAATTGGCA
>NC_090729.1:170685538-170688038 GCF_036898095.1 Palaemon carinicauda | reverse complement strand
TAATTGTCACTTAATAAGTGCTGTTACTAAAACTGACGATTGATTTTGAAATACCATTGAGTTAAATTATGCCGTTTTCTATTTCTAACGGGACTGTTGTAGATTAATGACTGTTATTTGCTCTTGTAATTAGATTGAAATGGTACAATTATATTCTTGTTTGTTAATGTACAGTAATTAATGAATTTTCGAGTCGCAATTTAAAGTTGTAATAATAATTTAATCGCTATGATAAAGGTTTAATTAAGTTTTATATAAAAAGAACATTAATTCTTTTCATTCGATGAATAGTTAAATCGACGGGGCGCCATCTTCGGAATGAGTTTTCGAGCGAGGTCAATTCTCTTTGAAATATTGTTATATTTAATAATTTTTCTATATATTCAAGAAGTAATTTCAACCAGACATGTTTTTCTTTGTGCAAGATGGTATTTATTTTACCGAATATCATCATTCAGGGTTACGATAATATTTTAGTAGTTGGCATATATAATATTGTCACTTGAGTGTTATTCGTAAATATTATGTCAAATTGATGCGAATTATTTATGTATTATAAAATTTCAGTCATAGTTTTTGTTCTTTCATAACATCAACATGACAAGCTGCCACACAATCACCCCTACACATACACACACACACACACACACACACACACACTCTCTCTCTCTCTCTCTCTCTCTCTCTCTCTCTCTAATATCAACATGACAAGCTGCCCCACAATCACCCCTACACACACACACTTTCTCTCTCTCTCTCTCTCTCTCTCTCTCTCTCTCTCTCTCTCTCTCTCTCTCAATGGGATTTCTGTTCTAAAGATCATAATAAACATGGAAAAGTTGAATAACAGAGAAACTTCCTTACTCTATCCTCCCCCACTCCCATCCCTTCCCGGAATATGTGTTTTCTTTTTTATAGGCATAATCTGTTTAAAAGACTCCAGATTGTGTGTTTTATGGTCTGGAATTTCACTCTAAGCGCTAGTGGAGGGTGGGTCTTTAGGGCCCCCAAAACTCCGCCGGGTGTTTGTCGGCCCGAGATAAAACTACTGAAGCTAAATGAGCCGAATAATTCCATTTGCGGTGCTCACCCCCCAAAAATTTTATTGCCTTTGCGCGCATCGGCATTTTCGGGTGAGGTGGGCGCGGGTGGGACTAGCGACATCCATGGAAGTGGGCGGGAGCCTTAAGACGTGTGGAGGGGTGTTGGGCGGGTGGAGGGTGGAAATGGCTGTTAATTTCGACTGTTTTCCCTCATTTTCTATTGTCTGTGGCGGTAATTGGTTTTAAGAGAAGTTTTTGGCTAGAGCCATTATTCGGTATTTGGAGAATGTGGCACGTTCGTTACAGTGCCATTGTCCCTGGATTAAAGAAGGAAAAAAACATGGAGATAGAAAAGGAGAAAGCGGAAGTGGAAGTAGAGGATTTTGATTATTCAAGCCTTTTTCTTTCATTCATTTTTCTTCCTTGGGTCTGTTCGCTGTTGCTTTTCGTGTCTGTTCTCATTATTATTATTATTATTATTATTATTATTATTATTATTATTGTTGTTGTTGCTGTTGTTGATGCTTTTGTTGTGGTTGTTGTTCATATTATTATTATTATTATTATTATTATTATTATTATCATTAGTATTATTATATCATCTACATATATATCCACATATTTATAATGTTTGTATGCATACGTGCTGCTGTCTGAGTATATAGACATTCAAGTTGGAATGTACCTTTGGTCGGAGCTACTATGCTTGAAAGCTATTAAGTTTAATTGAAGATTCTTACGTTTTATGTCAAAGAAATTAACCCCCAATTCAGAGCATTTCACAGTAATCCCGGATAGAATGAAAAAGATGGTTTAAACCATATTTATCGAATGATTTTATTTTATTTTGGGGATACATACTATAAACAGCAATTGAATTTAGCATGGGTAGCCCCTTAATTACCGTTGTAGCTAATCCATACATGTACTGTATTTTGAAAAAGGTTTTAATCAACCCCATGATACCCGAATATATAATTATCGTTTTTTTTTTTTTTTTTTTTTTTTTTTTTTTTTTTTTTTTTTTATTCAGACTTTCTAGAATCCTAGGTTTGACGACTCAAAATAATTTTCCTCCAAATAAAAAGCCTTAGCACTACGTATTCAAGTTGAAAGTAGTATTGAAGCATAGTAATATTTCCTTTTTTAGACGTCTGAATCCTAAGAAATACCACGTAATGTAAATCATAGAAAAAACTACTTTTATCTTATTCCTTATTTACTTTTTCAGTTATCATATATCAGGTGGAATAGGCTATGCATACGATCTCCTAAGAATTGGTTCCCATAAATGTTTTGAAGAATAATTTATAATTTTTAAGCAAAAAAGTTAATCAAATCATCCTCCACCTAAAAGTTGTTTTTAAAAACAAGTTTTTCTTAAAGTAGAAATCCCACACCTCGACAACTTTAAAAGGTTATGCGAGGCATTTGGACAAGTAATCGTTGTGCATTTA
>NC_090729.1:170668038-170683038 GCF_036898095.1 Palaemon carinicauda | reverse complement strand
TGTCTTTTAATTGTCATCTCATTTACATCTTAATTATAATCCACTGTAATCATATCATATTAATTACTTCCATTTACTTCGTGCCATATAATTAGTATCCTCATAGACGATATATTAATTATCCCTTAATTAAACAATGTTAATAATCCCCAAAAATTATATTTTATCAATCATCCCCACAATTATATCACATTACTAAATATGATGTATTAATTATCCCCACAATTAAATCACATTATTAAATATGATGTGTTAATCATCCCCACAATTGTCACATTATTTTTACCTCCTACAACCTCAAATATAATGGACGTCATGATATCTGTAACTGGTGCACTAACGCGTGAAAGGGTTAGGGGTGACGGGAAGGCCGCTTAGTAGAGAACCACGCCTCTACGGATTCCGTAAGTGGATGAGGTAAGAGGAGAGACCGAGGAAGAACAGCAACAGGTGGGTTCACCCAAGACATTACGCTCACACGTAAGGGAGAGAATTTCGTCGGTCAGCAGGGAAGGAGGTTCCGTGTGAAGGTGGTTGGCGGTGCAGGTTACTGTAGCAGTTTACCGGTTTAGGTTACGGTTTGTGGTTCACGGTAGAAATTTGGTATTTAGCCTGGGAGGAATAATTCATCCAAGGTCTGTTGGTATAGTCAAGGTCCTTTGAATATACTCTGAGCATATTTAAAGGACCTCAGGTAGACGGAGGCTGGCAGGGAGAAAATTTGAATTAAGGCAATCACATTATGGTTAAATCTTGGTTTTATGTATATGTATATACTGTATATATACACACATTATATATATATGTATATATATATGTATATATATATATATATATATATATATATATATATAGATAGATAGATAGATAGATATACATGTATGTATATCTATTTATATTTACATACACACACACACACATATATATATATATATATATATATATATATATATATATATACTATATATATATATATATATATATATATATATATATATATATATATATATATATATTCTATACTAGTAGGTAAAGAGTGAAGGATTGCGTTTATGGGGTTATGCTAACATACCGTTAAATACATATACTGTTCACTCTAGTTTGTGTGTATGTGTCAAGTATGTAAAATAATAGATCATGCTATGTAACGAATATGAGTAACTTCGTGTGGAATCACATGAAATACCGCTACTTTGATAAGAAATAAAAAATAGATGCACAGAAGGAAAGTATTAAAAATGTACAATGATAATAACAACTATAATGATCGCGGTGTCGATAATGAGCGAAAAAACAAAGCGGTGAAGGTAAGCAAACGATAAAAAGAAAAAGCAACCATACATAATAAGGAGATGCTAATTGCAGTAAATGGAACATGAAAGAACAAAAGAATGGAAGTGAAGAGAAAAATATGAAGGAGAGGGAGATGAAATAAAGTAAAAGTCTCACAAAATAAAGAAATAGAAATAGAGAGTCGACGTTAATAGAATGGTATTGAATTAACAACAGTTAATTCACCACTTGATTGAAAAGAGATGAGAAGACGAGGGTGTTCGATAAGAAATGGAATCAGTTATCAAAGAAAGAGACATTGGAAATAATGATCATGTTAATGATAATGCAGTTGCCTATTATCACGACTATAACAACTGCAACTGCCTGAGGATACACTCGGACACACTATTATCTTCCTCTTCTTTTTTAAGTTTTTATAGTTTATATAGGAAATATTTATTTTAATGTTGCTACTGTTCTCAAAAAAAAAATTTTCCTTGTTTCCTTTCCTCACTGGGCTACTTTCCCTGTTGCGGCCCCCAGGCTTATAGCATCCTGCTTTTCCAACTAGGTTTGTAGTTTAATAATATTAATTATAATGATAATAATAATAATAATAATGATAATAATAATAATGATAAGTTTAATATGGGTAACGATTGATTTGTTTCTATTTTGTCTTAATGAGTTCAGATAATGGTCGGTGAAATTAATGTCATAGATACACGATAGAATCCTCTGCGCTCGTTGTGGACTTGATTAGCACTTTATATTCAACCACAAATGAAATTTAAATTATAGCCGTAGGTTACATCGTCGTTATCGAATAACCTTTCCTCAAGGTCGGTTTACTTTGGTAATGACTTAAAATGCTCCTTCCTGTGTAATTCTGATGTATATTTGACGCCGAGGAATGACGGTGTGGCGATGCCATTTCTTTGCAGTAAATTGGTTAATCAGTTCTGTGACCAAGTATTGTTATCTAGTGTATGCGACCCGTCAAAAATGATGGCTAAGTATTTAGATAGATATGTACACACACACACACATGCATATGTACCCCCTCTCACCAGGGTATGACTACTCTCCCCCTACCCGAGGGACGGGGAGAGACCGAATAGTTATACGTCCAGCTATGCCACTTAGTGTGACTGGAAAGATATACATATATATATATATATATATATATATATATATATATATATATATATATATATATCTTTCCGGTCACGCTTAGTGCTATTGTCAGACGTATGACTATTCGGTTTCTCCCCGACCCTTGGGTAGTAGGGAGAAGGAGTAGTCATACCGCGTTGAGAGGGGTATCCCGAGAGGTACACTCGGAAACTATAATCTCTTATAGATTGCCAAACCTGCCATATGTGTGCATGCGTATATCTATCTAAATATTTAGCCGTCATTTCTAACGGCTCGGGTACACTAGTATATAATAATCAAAGTAATGATACCTTTCGAAATATAGGTTACTATTTATCATTAAATGAGATAACGCGAGCTCGCCATTTGGCTGTCACAATTTGTCTATTATAGCATTACAGTCTATTTCAAAGTTTTTGCTGTGACAGCTGTTTGAATTGGGAAATCTACTTGTTGCGAGCAATTCTTCCTTGGGTCTTACCATGTATTAGTAAGCAACTCTGCGAACGTTTAAGTTTATATCAATTGCGTAAAAGGATCTCCACGTGTCTTTCTCGCTAAAGCTTATAAACCTCAAATTAAGATGAACCAAATGAAAGAAAATTGGAAAAATATCGATTATAGGTCGGTAAATTTGAAGGCATTAAATACTTGAGAAATAATGACTCTTGAATGATATAAGATAAACGTTGAATCAGATAAGCCTCATTATCTTTTAAAACTTCTGTAGTACACCAATTTTATTAGATATTACAATTTATGGTTGATTTTTTCTTGAAAATTCGTGTGTTGAAATACTTGATGCATTTTTTTTTTATTGGAAAACATATTAAAGTGTGGAGTAAATAGGTATTTGGTGCGTGGTATGAATGAATGTGAATGTATTCATATACTCTCTCTTTCCCTTGAATGTTGACTTCAGAGAAAGTAATTTATTTCTCGACCGTCGAAACAAGAATGTGTTTCCACTGGTGCAAACTTTGCACGTCCACACACATATACAGTATAGACTATATGGGTATATGTTATATATATATATATATATATATATATATATATATATATATATATATATATATAATATAGACAATATGGGTATATGTTATATATATATATGTGTGTGTGTGTATGCATATATATTATATATGTATTCATTTATCATACATATTTACGTACAGTATGTGTATATGTATATATAGGCTTACACACACACACACACACACACATATATATATATATATATATATATATATATATATGTGTGTGTGTGTGTGTGTACTGCACCCGTACTTTTGTCGTTAATTACTCAAGACAACCAGTCGTTTTATTTTAAAACCCATTCATGTTGAGGAACCTATAATCTTTTTGTGGTGGGGGGAAGGGTCCCGGTTTGGGTTTTAGATAAATGAGGCTTCAACTAACTTGCCTTGTAGTCTCAGAAATCAAGTGACAACGACGTCCGAACAAAAGATAAGATGACGGCGAGTAAACGGCCCTTTTGATTTAACTTTGAAGATTTATGGACGTTCTTTGCTGCCGTCGGGTCTCTTGTTCCCGAGAGAGAGAGAGAGAGAGAGAGAGAGAGAGAGAGAGAGAGAGAGAGATTAAATTGCAGCCTGTATGTTATCCTGCCCTTTTATGTAAGCCTACGAATACGTTTTTCTACAGGGATCTTTCTCACTTGTTAGGGGATGAAAATGTTTATAAATTTCAAATATTTATATATATATATATATATATATATATATATATATATATATATATATATATATATGTATATATATATATATATATATATATATATATATATTTATATATATACTGTATATTTGTATGTAGAGAGAGAGAGAGAGAGAGAGAGAGAGAGAGAGAGAGAGAGAGAGAGAGAGAGAGAGAGAGAGAGAGATATGTCACAAAAATAGCCTTCGGAGACTATCAGTTCTAAAGACTTGGATTTTGGTTGCAAGAAAATATTCCAATAAAGAGTTAGACTTTATCACAGCCGAAAACCCGATAAGCTCTTATTAATGACTTGCCAAGTAGAATATTTTTTGGGGTAATATATTTTTTTACTTTCACCGGAAGATGAGAATCCGATACGGTGCTTTTTGCTCAATAGAATATGAGTAATGATCATGCTGTACACAACGCGTGTGAGGGAATATTGAAATTGAGATGTATTTCGCTTTTACAGTGTTATTAGAATTATCTATGGAGTCCTAAATTTTTTTCTGCTTTGTGCCTTTTATGGTAATTACATGTATGTCTGATTGGGTGTGTAGGGGTTTCTCTATTCAAGAAATGTTTTGAAAGTTTGTGGATAGATATTAAGGGGTTATTTTCTAGGATGTATATTTTTAATGTATTTGTAATTTTTTTTTTTGTGGTAGAGATGTGAGCCCATTGAACATTTCTTTTGACAATTTGACCTTTTTGTGCGGATATGACTTCCGTATTAGCTATTAATGTAATACATGTGTGATATGTAAAATATAATTTTTTTATCAGTGGTGTTCTTATCCCATGATACATTAGTGTGCATTGTATTAGTGACATCGGTAAGCATTTTTGTTGTCACTACACACACATATATATATATATATATATATATATATATATATATATATATATGTATGTACGTATGTGTAAGTATATGTATATATATATATATATATATATATATATATATATATATGTGTGTGTGTGTGTGTGTGTATGTATGTATAAATCACCCCTATATAATAATAAGTGTCTGGGTATCTATATAATTATGTGAATATATATGTCCTTCCGGTATCGCTGAGTCTCCCTGTTCCTCCGGTAGAAGAATGAGTGGATGTTTGTTTGTGCATATCTATCTAAATATTTAGTCTTCATTTTGATGGATCGCGTACGCTAGTTTATACATTTGTCTATATCTATATATTTGTATTTATTTGTTTGCCTACATATTTATCATTTGATTTATTTGTTTGTCTATATATTTATCTGTTGATTTATTTGTTAAAGAAATTTCCTTTTTCCATTTGCATATACCATGCTGAATTAATGAAATGAAAACGTTAGGCATTCTCAAAGATGATTCAGTGATTTTTTTTTATTTTAATTATTATTTTTATTTCTCCATAGCACATCCTCATTTCTAAAATTCATGTTTAAAAAGCTCAAGGGTAAACGTCTAAATATAAACCTGAATTCAATTTTTGTCTCATGTTTTCTAAATCTGATTTATTTATGATAAATATGAAAGGCAAAGTGTATATACTGATTCTTTACTGCTTGAATGATATCAAGATGTACAAAACTGCTATATATTTCTATCAATTTTCTTGATTTTATTTTATTTTTAACTGTAATCATACTCTCATCATTTCTCGAAATATGAAGTTGCAAGTTCTGCAGGTAGAATTAAGCTGACGTTTATCCGGATAACTTCGGTGTGATATCCAAGGAAAGGCTTTAATAAAAAAAAGAAAAAAAGAATATCACTGTAATTCTGGAATGATTACCCGATCATCACTAGGTACTGGTTTTGGAAGTATGGAGTAGAAGGAGGAGGGGGAAGTCTCCAAAGGTATTCATTTAATATGTTATGCCGCGACTGAGAGACTGCTTAAGCCTTAATGGCAATCTTGGGTCTAATGGCATACACTTACGCCATCGGCATCTCAGGGCCCCAGAGAATGATCAAAAGAGTCAAAACGGAGAAGAAGAAGAAGAAGAAGAAGAAGAAGAAGAAGAAGAAGAAGAAGAAGAAGAAGAAGACCCAGTTGAAGTAGTATATATATATATATATATAGATATATATATATATATATATATATATATATATATATATATATATATCTATATATATAGATATATATATATATATATATATATATATATATATATATATATATATCTATATATATAGATATATATATATATATATATATAAATATTTATATATATATATATATATATATATCTATATATATACATATGTATATGTGTGTGTATATGTATATATCCATCCATTTCCGAGTGAGGATACTTTTAACTTGGTGAAAGGATTTATGTATCGGCTTGATCAGCAAATCTGTTCTAGGCTGGGCCACACATAGTAGGTTTGTTTGCCGTAAGCGATCAGACGAAAATCCTCCACCATCACCAGTTCGCACTGGCCAGTGTCGTGATGAAAACTTGTCAAATCTCAAACATGAATTGACATTTCTGAGGCCTGTCTTGTAGTAGAGTAGAAATGGCTGCATTTTTCTTATGTTATTGCTGTCGTATGGGTGTATATATATATATATATATATATATATATATATGTGTGTGTGTGTGTGTGTCTGTGTGTATTTATATATGTGTGTGTTTGTTTCTTTTTATTTTCATGCGTATGTGTATACTTTTTTATTCGCTGAGCTCAGCTTGAAATAAATTGAGTGTAAATGAGTAAATGAGAAATGACATATTCTCAAGATCAATAGAGACAGCAATGACTGCTAAGAAACCTACTTTTAAATTCAACTGACATATCATTGTCATAATTACTGAAAGTGAATGAATATTGTCTTTTATGCAAATCTCGTTAGGTTTGATTTGGAAATGCAATATCTTCCAGGACTGTCCTTGGAAGTTGATTGCTTCGCCTCGACGTCTTCGTAAAACCTTGTTCTCATTATTCACTCTTGCAGATCTTGTTCTTCTTTTAGTTCCTCTTAGTTGTGGGTGTTTTTTTTTTTTTTCTTTTTTTTTCTTCTTCTTGTTTTGTTTTATTTTTCTTATCATATCCATACCTGTTTTATCGCACTTCGTTTCCTCCTCCCATGTTAAAGGAAACAGTTTTATACTTAAAAAGAATATATTTTTTCACCAGATGCATTGTTCTTTGAAAAGGCTGTCTACAGAAGATTGTAACCTTTTAATTCTCACCAAGCGCCATTTGGATGAGGATGCTAACACCTTGCACTCCCCCAACCCCCCTCTGCTTACAACTCCCCACTCTTGACCTACGGTCTATACTACATATTGAACCTTCGGTGAGGCAAGAAAACTTCCCACGAACAGCTGTGACTGTGGTTGTGTGTGCATATATTATTTTAACGCTTATGTTTGTACAGTGGAAACCACTTGTGTCTTTTCTCGTGTTTTTTTATGTCCTAGGTTGCATAACTGAATTCACTATCGTAATTGCCTATAAAGTATGCCAGTCGTATTTTATGAAATATTATGTCATAAAATGTGCAATTTAGGTAGATTAAATAGTCATATTTTATGTTAAATTACCCCCAGTTCCTATCATTTTTATGTACAATTTGAAATATTTGTGCCTGCTTCTAATATTGCATTTTTTTTTTCTTTTTCAGGTCTGGTTTAGAAGACCGGTGGTGGAATAACTCAATCTGATGACACTGGAATCAGGAGTAGATTACCCGCTTCCGCCTTCAATTTGCCGAGAAATAATTTCACAAATTGTTTATTCCTAAAAAAAGTAGCTGGATCCATTTCCATCGTAAAGCAAGGTCATCCGAACAACCATTCCTCGCTTCCCAAATGCGTATTCAATGATGACTATTTTAGACAATCGTCATTTAGTGTTTTGAGGAATGAGAACTTAAGATTCTCAATTTATTTTCCCCCTTTTCACTTTCCCTTTCTTTCTGTTCCTTCCCTTTTCATGATGAAGTGAATATCTAGTTCCTCTCCAACTAGAATCGATGCCCCAAGAGGTTATTATTCCTTTCAATCCCGTGAGTGCTTTTAGAGCATAAAATCATTTTCCTTTTATAACATTATCAGTCAATGTTCAAAATGAAGCTTAAAGAACGCGTTGTGATCGCTGTCATGACGGGGCTCGTCCTCCTGACGGTGGTACTCGTTCTGGATGTCGAGACCCGCCTCTCGTCAGGAGAGAAACCCCGCACCCCAGCCCACGCCCGCGTCCAGTACGCCTTCCACCAGAGGCACCTCCAGAAGACCAGTAATGGGTCGCGAGAGGCTTCCTTAGCAGCCGCTGCTTCGGCTCAACACAGCGCTGGAAACGAAGATCCAGCCCACGCCCAGCAGGCGGCTGCCGAGTCGCTCTTGGGCGTTGGTGCCACCAACGAGCGCGATGAGCCCAAAGCCACGCCCACCGTCCCGCCAGATCCTTACACAGACCTCCATGAGGCGGCACTGAAGGTCGAGACCATCAGCTTAAAGAACAGGAGACGGCGTAAGCACTGGAACCCAAATCTTGGAGAGCTCCTCGGCATCGATGCAAGGTAGGTTCTGCTGAATTTTGGAAAGCGAATAAAGAAAATAACTTGAAGACTAACGTCATGCTTAAGTAAAAACTCCTAGATAAGGTTTTATTTTTGTTAAATTATATTGAAACCTTGCAATAGGAGAATTTTGTTATAATTTGCCTCCTAAGGTACAAGTTGATGAGAACAAATTACATCAGTGCCATTTCACTTGACAGACTATATTAATTCCATTTATCATTTAATCTCTTTTTCCTTGTTAAGGATACTATCATGAATAGATTAAATAGATGTCCTGTATCTTGTATAAGTTTATATATATATATATATATATATATATATATATATATATATAGTATATATATATATATATGTGTGTGTATATATATATATATATATATATATATATATATATATATATATATATATGTATATATATAAATATATTATGTACGTGTGTGTTATATTATTTTCTGGTTAGTTATGACGTAATAGACCATCAAATAATGGCAATTTATGAATTTTGACAAAATAAAAAGGCATTTTAGGACAACTTTAAACCTTTCACATCGGATTAATATCTGTTGGGGTTAAATGGTTTTCCGTTAAGTTAATGGCATTAAAAAATCAACTGTATATTTAAATTGGTTATACTGTACTGGTTGTGCTCTTAAATACGCATGTACGCAGAATACCATTTTTTATAGTGATGAGGTTGATTAGCATATGATTATGATGATTAGAATATTAACTACTACGAAAACTTTGATAATTATTTCTATAGGTTTTTGTTGATTTTAAGCTTTTTAACTATTACCTATGAGAGAGCAAAATCTCCCCTCTCTCTCTCTCTCTCTCTCTCTCTCTCTCTCTCTCTCTCTCTCTCTCTCTCTCTCTCTCTGAACAGTTCTTTATTATATATCTCAATAACTATGAATTTTATCCAAATTAATTATATTTTTTAATTTTCTAAATTAAAACGTTTCCTGTTAATTCCTTTGATGGTATTGATGATCACGTTTGATGTGAGGCCAATTTATAGTTAAATTAATCGCATCATAGAATTAAATCCAGTTTGTTGTATGCGATTAAATGAATATTTTTACACGGACTGAAACTTGGTATTCATCCACATTTAATCGGGATTAGCCACGCCTCTATTAATTCCATCGACTGAAAGTAGTTACACTGAGTTCCGAAAGTAGTTTCATTTAATTCCAAAAATTGATTCATTCAATCCCGGAAGTAGTTTCATTTAATTCCGAAAGTAGTTTCATTCCATCGACTGAAAGTAGTTTCATTCAATTCCGAAAGTGGTTTCATTTCATCGACTGAAAGTAGTTACATTCATTTCCGAAAGTAGTTTCATTCAATTCCTAAAGTAGTTTCATTCAATTACGAAAGTAGTTTCATTCCATCGACTGAAAGTAGTTTCATTCAATTCCGAAAGTGGTTTCATTTCATCGACTGAAAGTAGTTACATTCATTTCCGAAAGTAGTTTCATTCAATTCCTAAAGTAGTTTCATTCAATTACGAAAGTAGTTTCATTCCATCGACCGAAAGTAGTTTAATTCAATTCCGCACTCTCTCGCGACTGCACATCAATTTCGCCCCATGAATTTCCAGGTGCCATTAAAACAGCCGTGGCCGAAACTTTCTTGCGGTCGTTTGTGTAAACAGCGTCCTTATTTATTAGCTGTTTCCCGACAATACCGGTGGCACGTGGGAGTGAAGTATGGCGCGGCGGGTGTGAACATTTTCGGGCCTTCCTGTTGCGGCAAACGATCCCAAAATGATTTGTCTCTCCTTCGAAATAATGCTGCTGCTGTACGCTGTCCAAACGCTCTGGTTCCAGTTGCTGCTGGAAACGATGGCGGGGTCGTAAAAATAGACGTCAGTCCAGTTTATCGATGATGGCGGTGAAGCCATCGTCATAAAATTCCGACTACTCATTTGCGACTGTGTGAGTTTTTACGTGAGTGCGTGAGTGAATCACGTGTCATTAAATACCTGTAGTAATGTTTTCTTCTTTTGAAGTGAAGTAGTATGAGTTGTAATGCTGTAGCTTCACCTCTCCGTACTTTTAATGGATTAGGTAATACTTAACATGCAATCTCAGTAGAGTGGGGGCATTGCCAGAAAAGACAATTTGGATAATTACAATTCTTATAATAAGTAATTTTATCGTTCTAAATCAAATCGAAGGAACTGTTTGAACATGGGTGGAATGGTTATAACAGCAGTATCCGTGATTATGGAATTGCTTATATGTGACTGGAACTGTTTAGGATATAATGATTAGGTTATAGCGCTTTAAAAGCAACGCCAGTAGAGTTAAAATGACTCAAAGCAATTGCCTTGACCTTGGGTGGAGGTGTCTTAACGTTTAAGCTGCATGTCACGGTATTATTAACAATTGTTATTTGATGGTGTTCGTAAACAATCAAATTTTTTACGTTAGTATTGTGAAGGAAACCTTCATTGTGCATCCTACAAGATCAAAGTTTAGTTCAATGGTAGATATAGTGCAAATATTCTGATGTTTTGTTGGGGGACGTTTAATACTTCATCAGCAGCTTCTAGTACTCATATGTGGCGTATCATAGAACCTTCTGTGTTTTTGTTAGTTAAAGTTTTCAAATCTCCTAAACTACTAGTTCTTCGTTCTCATAACATTTTGTTTCATAAGACATTTCTTTTGGGTCTCCTTGCATTACACTTTTATTATCATTCTTCGGTTATTTCAGTTAAAACTCTTATGGGCATTAATGCAACAAATTCCTGAAAATCTTTCCCTTTTTTTGTAATATTTAAAGCCCAAAAAGCTTCTTCCTAATATTTAAGTATGTACAAAAGTAAGTTTACTGCTTAGATATTCAAGAGTAACACAAAAGTAACTTGCTGGAGGCTCTTACCAATGAATTTCCATTACCCACTATGCAGGAATGTCCTGTTCCATGTTGCTGATTTCCGGGTGCTCACGCTGGTTGACCAAAAATGAAGCCCTATGAACGTAGGACAAATATTCAAATGTGTAAATTTGGTATATATATACAGTGTGTGTGTATATAATTATAAATATATGTGTCTTGTATATATATATATATATATATATATATATATATATATATATATATATATATATATATATATATGTGTGTGTGTGTGTGTGTGTACATATATATATATATATATATATATATATATATATATATATATATATATATACATATATATATATAATATATATATATATATATATAATATATATATATATGCATATAAATGTGTATGTGTGTAAAAGTATATTTATGTGTATTCATTAATACACATATTATTGTTATTGTTGTTATTATTTTTATCAGTAGCTAAGCTACAATCTTATTAGTTCGTTTATAAGACTTGATAGTCTTCTTCTATACTGACGTTATACATAAATCCTCAACTTTATTTGTTTTTTTCCATCAAAGTGATTGGATGAAAAGGACAGTAATGTTTCGTATTAGTGTTGTATTTATCTATAGAAAAGTATTATTATAAAAAAAAAATGGTGATATTTAATCATCAAAAAGATCAAATATATTGGGAAACGAGAGTGGATTGCCAGATACGATATAGAATAAGTCTCTCAAAGCGAATTAGCAGATAGGTATTCTGAGTATCTTTTAGAAGATTCAGATTGATTCCTTTGTTCCGAAGAATTGCCTGGCTAAACCCTCCTTCGTTTGATATTTTTGTTCAAAGCCAATCACTGAATAAAATCTCGTTATGTTTATTTTAATCAAATTTTCATTTTCAATATCAAAATCGGCCCGCAGGAAGGGATTTCTCTCCATGTTTATATAATCTTCTTTTAAACTGGAAAATGTCTATTATTCATTGGTGTAGTTTTCCTTACATATTTTGTTATGGAAGCGTGACTGCAGAAGATGAAAAGCATCCCTTTATATTCACTGTATGAACGCTGGGTAATTATATATTCTAATTAGCCTACTAAGTACCAGAGTTTTCCACTTAAAGTACCGTTAAAAATTTCACAATTTTTTTTCTCTGCATTCTTCTTACAAATTATCTCTCTTCCTTCCTCTAATGTACTTCCATTTCTTTTTCTAAACGTTCATCATGCTCCTTTTTTTATCTTCTTTAAAGGTTTAAAGGCCACTCATGAATGGCAGAGGCAAGGGACAGTGACAATGCCCTAGCTAGTCGGACAAAGCCCTAGAGACTGACCATATACAGTATAGTCTACATATGATCAGCGCCCAAGCCCTCTAGGACCAGGCAATGGCTGCTGGTGACTACTGAAAACTATCGAGTTTGAGCGGGACTCGAACCCCAGTCTGGCAATCGCTAGGCAGGGATGTATCCAATAGGCTACCACAACAACTTTTTCTTTTTCATCTTCTTTTGTGTGAAAGACATTTGGAAGGGCAACCCTGTTTCTTGCCTAAAAGAAACAAGAGCCCTGTATGGGAAGATTTATTGACGAAGGAAACTTACATCGAAATTAGAAAAAATGGAGGCAATCAGAGAATTCATAAGTTGGAAGACAAAAGTAAAGATTCATCGAACTATTCAATATGGAGATTTTTTTTGTATGATTTCATGGATTATATTAGATGGCTGTTAGCCAGATGGTGCTAGGGGTTCTACCTTTAATAGATAACTTTTAATTACTATCTTTAAAAATCTTATGAATATTTATATAGTTTTTGAATTCCCATTTAGTTATTCATTTTTCCTTTTTTCTCTTCTATTTTCTTGTTTTCTTTAGAGCTGGCAAGTTACCCGTGTTACCCGTCCATTAATGGTTCTCTATTCTGTCTTTTTGAATGCCTTATCTGGTTATTAAGTGACCCTTTACCACATTTGTATAATCTTCCTCCTCCCCTTTTTCTTCCTTAGTGAAACCAATCTAAACGTTTACTCCCAATTCTTCCATTCTCGAAGTACTTCTCTCTCATCCCCTTAAAAATTCATGCTTTGTTTTATCATTCCAGAGTTAAAGATTTTTCTCCTATTTTTTATTTTCTTCATATTGTCGTCAGTATATTTTCTAATTTTTCAATCTTCACAAACTTGAATCTCCTTTACGTATCCTCGGTAATAGTTTACAAACACCACGCTCTCCATTTACTCCAAAAATAATGCAATCCTGCAGTTCTCATATTCTTGCATAGTAAATAGGTGGTTATTTAAATTCTGGGAAAGCAATAATTAGCAAGATATGTTGAGGAAGGGGGGAAGGGGTTATAAAAAGAAAATAGCTCGGTTTCCTCACCAAACGACTTGGGAACTGACATGTCAACAAAGTCAACGAAACAGAAGTCCGTGATGCCAGCGTGCATTTAATATACTGATATTCAATATATGCTTAATTAAAAATGGATTAATTACACTTTTGAGTAATCACTCAATTTTTTATTAGGTATATTTTGAATATACAGTATATCAAATGTACGCCGGCATCACGAATTCTGTTTCGTTGACTTTGTTGACATGTCAGTTCCAAGTCGTTTGGTGAGGAAACCGAGCTATTTTCTTTTTATAACCCCATTCCCCCTTCCTCAACATATCTTGCTAATTATTGCTTTCCCCGAATTTAAATAACCATCTAATTACTGTGCAAGAATATGAGAACTGCAGGATTGCTTTTATTTTGGAGTAAATGGAGAGCGTGGTGTTGTAAACTATTACAGTATCCTCATTACAATGTTTCACTTGTTTTTGTTCTCTTGTATCAGTACTTTCTCTCTTGAACAGGGACTCCAGCTAATCTCAAGCTTTCCGTCAATCTTATTCTCACACAAACATTATCTTCCTCTGCTCCTCCCTTTTCCTTCTGACATTCCTCCTCCTCCTCCTCCTCCTCCTCCTCCTCCTCCTCCTCCTCCTCCCGCCCATCCACCACGTGTCAGTTTGAACATTCACTTAAATCTCGCCAAAGGCAGCGACAACTCTGCCCCATTTTTCGCTTTGCATGTAAATATTTTATGTAAATGAGCTGGTGGGGAGTTCGGAAAACGCTGCGAAAATAAGTTAAATTAGGATATAAAACGGAGTTGTAATAGCATCTTAAACCCCCCCCCCACCTCTCTCTCTCTCTCTCCTCTCTCTCTCTCTCTCTCTCTCTCTCTCTCTCTCTCTCTCTCTCTCTACTTCTCTCTCTCTCTCTCTCGGATAAGTTTTCCAGGAAAGCACACGCCTTTAGGTAACTGGAAGGGGATGAGAAGTGAGTTGGGAACGGTGAGAAGTGTAAGAAGGAAGTGAAATAGACCAAAGAGGATTATTTCGAGTAAGAAGATGGGAGGGAGTCGATAAGTGTAGTAGGGA
>NC_090729.1:170660395-170667538 GCF_036898095.1 Palaemon carinicauda | reverse complement strand
TTTAAGGAGGAGTATGGCTGGTGCATCTCGAGGAGATAGGGTTAAGAACGAAGTGGTGAGGGTGAGAACGGGTGTAAGAAATGAGTTAGTAGCTAGAGTGGATATGAATGTGTTGAGGTGGTTTGGCAATGTTGAGAGAATGGAAAATGGCTGTCTGCTAAAGAAGGTGATGAATACAAGAGTTGATGGGAGAAGTACAAGATGAAGGCTAAGGTTTGGGTGGATGGATGGAGTGAAGGAAGCTCTGGGTGGTGCCTAGACTGTGGAGGTAGCAGCAGTAGTGGATTTAGCGTTATGAAGCTTCATATGTGGTGGATAATGTGGGAGGGTGGGCTCTGGCACCCTAGCAGTACCAGCCGAACTTGGTCGAGTCCCTTGTCCTGCTGGGAGGAACGTAGAGAGGGGAGGACCCCTTTTTTGTTTCATTTGTTTGATGTCGGCTACCACCCAAAATTGTGGGAAATGCTTTGGTATATGCATGTATGTATATATATATATATATATATATATACATATATATAGATATATAAATATATATATATATACATATATATAGATATATAAATATATATATATATACTTATATATATATATATATATATATATGTATATATATATATACATATGTATCTATATATGTTTATATATAAATATGTATAGCCTATATCCTATATATGTATTATTATTATTATTATTATTACTACTTGCCAAGCTACAACCCTAGTTGGAAAAGCAGGATGCTATAAGCCCATGGGCTCCAACAGGGAATATAGTCCGGTGAGGAAAGGAAACAAGGAAAAATAAAATATTTCAAGAAGAGTAACATTAGAATAAATATCTCCTATATAAATTATATAAACTTTAACAAAACAAGAGGAAGAGAAATTAGTTAGAATAATGTGCCCGAGTGTACCCTTAAGTTAGAGAACTCTAACCCAAGACAGTGGAAGACCATGGTACAGAGGCTATGGCACTACCCAAGACTAGAGAAAAATGGTTGTATTTTGGAGTGTCCTTCTCCTAGAAGAGTTGCTTACCATAGCTGAAGAGTCTCTTCTATCCTTATAAAGAGGAAATTGGCCACTGAACAATTACATTCCAGTAATCCCGTGGGTGAAGAAGAATTGTTTGATAATATCAGTGTTGTCAGGTGTATGAGGACAAAGGAGAATCTATAAAGAATAATCCAGACTATTCGTTGTATGTGTAAGCAAAAGGAAAAATGAACCATAGCCAGAGAGAAGGATCCAATGTAGTACTGTCTGGCCACTCAAAGGACGCCGTAAATCTCTAGTGGTAGTTTTTCAACGGGTGGCTGGTGCCCTGGCCAACCTACTATATATATATATATATATATATATATTTATATATTATATATATATATATATATAAATATGTATATATTTATATATATATATATATATATATATAACGTAAATGCAAAATAAGAAACTTGCAATTCCCATCGACATTCATTTGTATTGACGGAGTGTGGCAAGTTGTCCTCAGTCCCAAATACGGAACTGCTCCAGAAAAGGAGATATTCATTTCTGAAAGGAGTTTCAAAACGTAAGCGCATTCAAATACACACTTTTCTGAATAGAATTATTAATCGAAAACTATGATTTGAAGTTTTATGCAAAACTTGTACATGAAGACATATATGCAAAGTATTCGTAAATGAATTTGGAATAGACTTGGAAGTAACAAACTATTCACTTAATCATGTTCGTTCGTTTGACATCGCCCCTTCTTTCGTGAGACATCTCACGGTCTCTTGGGTTGGAAGCCTGTAAAACAGTTTATCACTTCTTTCCCACCTTTTTAATATCTCTGATGATGTCCAAAGATCTGACTTCGTTCTAACATGACTCTTGTTTTTCATTTCACACGATAGGTTTGATGCTGCTTTCATGCTGCATGGCTTTGTCTGCAGGCATTAGAAATCAATGAAGAGGAAAGAGGCCGTTCTCACGATGCCTGCCCCGAAGAATTCACGAGCAGCAATGATATATTAGCTGTTTATAGGAACTACGAGGCCGCTAGGAGAAAATCCTCTTGTGTGAAGACATTTTCTTTATAGAAAGAAATCCACTCCTATGAAGTGAGCCTAACTGTAATTATTGGGGACCATGGCTAAAATCAAAAGATTGTCAAAATTGGAAAGCTTAACTTTAACTCACACGAACTGAGGAATTTAATATATCAGAGATCTTCATACTTTCTTTCATTTTAACTAATATTCTGGTAATTTAAATATATCCTAGGCAGTAGGTCATCTAGCCTGAACAAACGAAAAGCTGTTTGAGACTCTTTGCTGTGATTTATCTTAATTTGACCTTTTTAGTTAATAATGAGATATTTGACCTTAATTTGGTATTCTATATTTAATAGTCACTGATTAAGCATATCACACTATTAACAACCATTCATGAATTAATGACTCGACTTAACAAAGTAACAAAACCAACAATACTTTATTCACTATACCTGTACTGCACTGGGCTTCATGAGACGTAGCGTATATTTTCATTTTTAATTATACTATTGCCTGTGTATGTATACTATATAATTCTTTTTAATAGATTATTCTAGTTATTTTTCAGTTACAAGGGGATGGAGAGACCGACAGAAAGTTACGTAAAGCTGGATAATATTGATTTCATTTTTGTATTTTAATATTTAAGGAGGAGCAGTATAACGTCGTAAATACCATAACGAATAGTGACATAAATAGAGTAATTTTATATATGAATGTATGCACACACATATGGTAGTTACAACTCAAAGAGTTATGAAAAAAAAATATGGGAATATTACCAAGAGATATAAAAAGAGCAAAAAAGGATACGAAAGCAAAAATACATAGAAGATATTCTAATATGTATGATAAAGAAATGGACATGGACAGGGACATACAATGAGAATGACAGACGAAAGAATAACAGAATGGGTCCCTAGAGATTCTAAAAGATGCAGGGGGAGAAAGAGAAGATGATATATTGACGAACAAAGAAAGTTTGCAGGTGTGGACTGGCAAAGAAAGACCTTAAACAGACGCAAGTGGAAGGAAAAGTCATCCGGTGTGAAGCTTCCAATTTCCGGATTTAAAAAACTATTTCAGCATTTTTATATATTTATTTAGGACCAGAATTTCCTAGAACTTGCGAGACAGCTTCTCTAACACCAAGGCTCCACCTACCTTTCCAAAATATGAAAGCTTGGAACGTCATTCTCCATTAAGGAAAGGCAGAAAGGAAAGTTTTCCTATAATATCTGTCCTCGCTTTTAGATGCCAATAGAAAGTTCAGTGAAAACATTGATAGTATTATTTTCAATGTACAGTTGCTTTTACCCTTTTTTTTCCTTACTCAAGGCTAGGCAAAAGGAAGGTTATTTGTTGCTTTCTTTCTTTTTTTTTATCTTTCGCTCTTTGGAGAGAGCAAATGAGGTCCGACGTCCATCGCCTGTGACATTTGTATTCAGAGCGAGAGACTGTCCTTACCTTCAGACAAAAATGATAAGAGATAAAAGATAAAGGGAGAGGCGACGATAAGAAAAAAATATCTTCAGACTCGAGCATCTGATGTTGCAATCACTACCTTCTGTAGGAACACTCAAGAATCCTTGAGGGTTTATTTTGTATAATATATTTGCAGGATTCTTCTATTCTCTCTCTTCTTTTCAAACAGCAGTCTTCGTATACAGTAGATAGTCTTTTATCGATGCAACATCCATACTCAATCCCATTTATGGTCAGATTAAAAGTAAACGAAATTGCAATGCACAAAATATAGTTAAATTTAAATCTTTATTAGCGACAGAAATATGAAATATGGTACTTGAAAAAAGCTTGCGGGTAAAATTGATAAAAAGAGCAGATATTTTATTTATCTATCTATCTATCTATCTATCTATCTATCTATCTATCTATCTATATATATATATATATATATATATATATTGTATGTGTGTGTGTATGTGAGTTTGTGTGTGTGTGTATTTGTACATCCATATTTTACAGCAATTTTGTTCTTTCTATTTTTAGATCTCCTCTTTGTTAGGTGTTCTTCTATCTCTCGACCTTGTATGCATAGAGCATCTGTCTATCGATGTTTTCGCTTCTTTCAGAAGAGTCCGTTTCACCCTTTGTTAATATGACGTTGAATGGTCTGCTCGGCACCATTGCCGAACCCTGTGTCCCTGGAGTCAATCATTTTCATTACAGTTCCCTCCGACCACTCGAGTTAATCTCATCTTTGTTGAAGATAGGGGAAACAAACAGACAAACAATGTGAAACTTATCTTGTTTGCAGGATAGAGTTGTTTTTCAAGTACAGTAGCTTACACCCCACCAGCGCCCTTGTATCCTCTGTATCGTCTCCCCTATAGTGCTAATATGTTCAGCTCTCTTTGAGGTCTTAGGGAAGAGATTGTGCCGGACCAGAGGCATTAGAGCCAATTTTATAACCCTGCTGTACTGTACGCTTCAAGGTACATCCGTCGTTCAGTTAGTTCTTTACGTATGTTGCGTAAGATCCTTCATAATTTTGAACTCGCTTTGCTATCAGATCCAGTCTTGCCTTCAGCATCATAAGGCTCAATACTACACAGCATTAAAGAAGTTTCATTCCAGCTGTGACCAGATTGTGGAATGATCTTCCTAATAAAGTAGTTGAATCATTAGAACTTCAGTGCTTCAAACTTGATTCGAACGATTTCATATATTTATGTATTCCGTATATATATATATATATATATATATATGTATATATATATATATCATTTATAAATATAATATATTATATAATATATATGTATATATATGTATAAATATAATATATTATATAATATATATGTATATATATGTATATGTATAAATATATATATATATATATATATATATGCATACATATGTTTTAGTAGGGCAGATAACATTAAGATTTTACCAAAATAGTTTATACTATGATACAAGCATCAAACTTTGCATGAAGGTTCTTTATGGTGTTCTTATGAAAATAAAACTGTGAGCCACTCAAATTTTCATTTTTCAAGATGGCCACCACATTTCTTAAATGGCGGCAAAACCCCCGATTTTCCACATGTAAGATTTTGACAAGTGGGTTATATGAAGCACTTGTGATGATCAGTGGCCTAGATTTGAAGGAAAACCACTGCATGTCCTTAGTCACTGTAAATACAATTTCGTGAAAATTCTAAGTGGGCATGCGCAAAATTTGGCCCAAATTATTCATTTTATTAGTAATTGGGTGGTTAAACTTGATATTCTACCAAATTAGTTTCTTTGATAATTCAATTATACGGATTTGTGAGTTTAACATTCTGATAGTATAATTGACATTGCCGATAACTCACCATGGGTTTTTTACAAAATAGCGGTCAAATACAAAATGGCAGCATAAAAAGTTGGTTATTTATTTACTCCCAAGCAGCGCGACTTCAGCTATATCAGGGAAATGAACATGAAATGGATGATAAAAATGAACATGAGAGGATGATAAAATGAACATGAAATGGTGATGAAGTGGGGTGAACACAAGGCCAATACGGGTCAACCGGTTTGGGACTGTTTAAATGGAGGGATGGGTAAGGTCCCGGCAATTTAGCCTACTGCAGGGGATCCTACAATTTTAACGAGCTAGTTGCTTACACTACCAGGGCACACTGGTGCAACTAGCTGCCGTGAAAGTTGGCATGGGGTTTAGGTGTCAGCTTTATTAAATCCCCAAATACACCTTGATTCACCCCAACGATAACACCAGTCACAGATGTTGTAGTCATTGGTGTTTCATTGTCTGCAGACTTGAATATGGAAAGTCTATGGATTGCTTTTGGGAAAGGGAAGGATTTGAGATGGATCCCTTTACATGAAATATCTAGATCACTAGGGCCAAAAAGCAAGAGGATTGCCATTTTTTCACGTCTTCTCTGGTTGTGATATAGTGTCTGCATTTGCTGACAAAGGTAAGAAGTCACGCTGGCAGTCATGGTATGGGTATTTCGAGGCAGCAGCGGTTTTTACAAGACTTAGTTCGCCTACCGATGACTTATCATCTTCTGACATGAGAGTCATAGAAAAGTTTGTTGTGGTAATGTACGACTGCTCTAGTACCACAAACAAAGTCGATGAAGCAAGGTTTGAATTGTTTGCTCGTAAAAAGCCTTATAATGCCATCCCACCCTCTAGAGCAGCTTTAGTAGAGCATGTGAAGCGAGCTGTACTAGAAGCGGGGCACACAAGGGGTGTGACTGTGGTTCGCTTATGAAATTACCTTCACCTGAAAGTTGGGGGTTGGCAAAAAATACGACAATGTTTGGACGCCATATTGGGACCAGCTTGCAGCCAATAGCAGCATCATGTCAACAGCTCTTAAAATGTGGATGTAAAAGGATTTGTACTGGGAATTGTAAGTGCTATAGGTCAAGATTGCAATGCACAGCATTATGCACCTGTGCATGCGATGATACATGAATCAATATGACTTTGTCAGTCTAATTTCTCGCATGCGCTTTGCAGAGTTTTCACAAAATTGTATATACAGTGATACTGACTTAAATATAAATATTTTACCTCAAAATCTAGGCCACTAGTCATCAAAATTACTTCGTATGGTCAAATTGACAAATTCTGGGATGTGATTTTGCCGCCATTTTAAAAAAATGTGGCGGCCAGCCTGAAAAGTGAAAAAATTGAGTGGCTCACAGTTTCATTTCTTTAAGAAAATCACAAGGAAGCTTTGTGCAAATGTTTATGCTTGTATCATAAAATGAACTATTTTGTCAGGTATCGGCTCCATTACATATATATATATATATATATATATGTATATGGGTGTATATATATAAATTTATATGCATATATATGTATAAATATATATATCTATATGTATCTATGTGTATACACACACACACACACATATATATATATATATATATGTATATATATATATATATATATATGCATATATATATATATATATATGTATATATATATATATATGCATATATATATATATATATATATACATATATATATATATGTATGTATATACATATATATATATATATATATATGTATGTATATATATATATATATATATATTGAAGGAGATACCGCTTCAC
>NC_090729.1:170652895-170655395 GCF_036898095.1 Palaemon carinicauda | reverse complement strand
TCACATGGGTCATTATCTTTCACCGTAAGTTTATGTAAAATAGAATGTCAACTAAAAGGATGGAGGAAGAATGACAAATAGAATAAAAGGTTAATATATACACATACATAACAAGAAACGTTAAAATGAAAACGATCCTTAGCGTTACGAACTTACAGCAAGCACTGTTCTAATCGACAATGCTTCGCTGCCATTAATTTTTCAGGACCAGTAAGGATAATCTGTTTGTCGAATCACTAAATTATTAATATTAAGAGGTACCTTGGCGCTTACCATAACACAGCTTATTGACGCAAATTTGCAGAAGAGGGTTCCCTAACTTCACTAAAGTTCCGTGTGGCCAAGGAATAGTTTAATGAGAGAGAGAGAGAGAGAGAGAGAGAGAGAGAGAGAGAGAGAGAGAGGGGGGGGGGTTCATTATTGAGCAGTCTTGCCTCTGGGATAGGTATCTCAAAAGAAAATTGAATATAACGTCAATGGCACACTCATACCTCAGTAAAAATCTCAAAGTCTCTCAGGCGCTTAATACACCTAAACATCCACACGTGCAACGAGAGAGAGAGAGAGAGAGAGAGAGAGAGAGATTTAGCAGAATTTGCCTGTAATAAGGAAGGCTGAAGAAGACGAGCAATTTCAACCCACGTGACACTGAAAAATCCAGCTTCCGTCATGTGAAAAAAAATATATTTTCTTTTACTTCATCTCAGAGCCTTAACTGCCAACCACACACCTCCATTTCCTAGCAAATCCCTCCCCCTTCCCTCACTTGCCCGTTGCTGCAAGTTTACACTTTAAATATAAAGAGCAAATGGACATAATTTATGCATTTCATCTTGATTTTTCTCAGATTTTGCACTGCGAAGAGTATGTTATTCCAGCCTTAAAAATACATAATGGCATTCGTTCGAAATCCAATTAACATAAAGCCATTTTTTCTTTAGTTTTATTTCGTGTCTGTTATAACGGGTATATAAAGACACACACGGGGATTTTACAAAAAACATTTTTTTTCATCTTTCATTTACAAGAAAGGCGTTGCAGTCAATTAATTTTCAAACAAGTTCATGATAAATGTTTTCATAAGAGTTGATTAGGGACTTTGACCAAGTTACCTTCGAAAAAAATAAAAGTTATTTTAAAATTACATTTTGTAAAAAAAAAAAAAAAAAAAGAGAGAGAGAGAGAGAGAGAGAGAGAGAGAGAGAGAGAGAATGCGATTCCCTACGTACGTAATTTACAAATACTTGGCGTCCTGATAAACGTTTATAAAATAAGAAATATAGCTTATGGTACCATGAGGCTGTTAGGTGGTTTACAATTTCATTGTTAGAATGAAAATATGGTTTCATATTTGGTTTCATGTTTGGAAAGTGGTTGACGTTGACTGGCAACTAGATCTATGAACCTAGCTACTCTTAATTTCATTTAAGAAAATGGGAAGTCTAATTAACACCATTGGATACTTTAAACAAATTTTATACTAGCATCTTTGTATGTAATCAGCTAAAAGACTTGAATTGTAAAAGGGTAAATTTATATATAAATAAATAAATAAATATATATATATATATATATATATATATATATATTTCCAGCATTTGGTCTGCTGGAGATTTTAGATGCCCTCCCCATATACCCTTCAAATAAACATGAAATGAAACCGGGGTGAATTAGGTTCTCCCTAATTAAGGTGTTGTAACATACATCGTTCTCCCTCCATACACTAAACCAAATGAAACTTCAACGCTGTAACAGTCTTGAAAGACCAAACCGAAGACAAAACGCTGTTCCCATTGCATTGCGACATTGATGAATTCCACCTCCCGCGATGTCACCTTAAAGGTGTCATGTGAGAAAAAAAATCGGGAGGGTAGAGGTGCTCCACCAGTATTTTTCCTCGCTGCTGCCCAAAGTGAATTTACAAATAATTGTGTTCGTATCATGACATCCAAGATGAACATGTGTAAATTATAGTCCAGTTTTATAGTGGAAAATTTGGGTAAAATTTAACAGCTAGATACTTTAAGATGCCATAAAAACGTAATTCGTGTGACACCACTCTCTCTCTCTCTCTCTCTCTCTCTCTCTCTCTCTCTCTCCTCAATTGAATGCAAAGGCACATTTCAATAGGAGGTATATTTTACGACTGTAAATAAAGAGGCAGACAGAAAATACCTCTCTCCCTCTCGAGGTTAAAAGTGTGAGGAACTGATCAAACGGGGTGACCACTTCATTACTGTGTCTCCATCATTTCGAAAATTGAATCTTAAAATGGGATCCTTATCATGACTACCTATTAACAAGGTTGCTTGGTCTTTCAAGGATTTTATACAAAAGAAAACTAATCGTAGTAAAACAGCTTTCATAAGTCAAAGGTTAACTGTAATTTATAGACTAGATATAGTTAGTATTCAACTGACACTTATTTTATACCTGAATAATTAAAAGTGTCATTGACTAATTCATGTGTACGTACTAAAGTATATACTGTATTTGCGAG
>NC_090729.1:170642895-170647895 GCF_036898095.1 Palaemon carinicauda | reverse complement strand
TTTTTTTTTTTTTAACTTTTTTTCCAATGTCTTTTTGAGGAACACGGTTTTATCAGTGTTTCACATACATATCTTATTTCTTAAAGAATTACGCCCTTACATTTTTTTACGTATGAAGACCTTAAGGATTCTCCAAACGATAATTTACTTTACATAATTCCGATATCATAAATTGCTGTCTAACCTTCAACAACTACACTGGAAAAACTTTAACCGTACGAAATGTACGCGAAAACGGAGTATCAGTCCACTAATTAAAGAGGGCTTTTGTGCACATAGGACGTCTCACTCAGAATGTAACTAAATAAGACACTAAGATAAAGTCGCAGACCAGAAAATCAATATAATACAAGCGAACCTCCCGCTGCAGCGATTAACTATGAACACTTCCATATTTGTCATGAAATGGAAAACTCCCATTCATGATTTCCGGGGAACCACTATCGATTTTCTTGACATGTTTGTCTCCTGTTATCTCTCTCTCTCTCTCTCTCTCTCTCTCTCTCTCTCTAACTCTCTCTCTTAAGACATTTTTTTACATCACAACGCACTGTCTTCCAATACATATCAAAAGGAAGTTATTATTAAAAGAATATAATTTCTATCACATATTGCACAAGATTGGGCTCTTACAAACGTCCTTCACCCAGGATTTGAAGAGATCGATGGCTTGAGAAAATTTAAAAACTGAAAGCTTAATTTCAATTCATTGTTTTCCATACTTTATGCTCCGAGGCAAAGTGAACAGAATTAACACATATTTCAAAGGCACTGGCAGCTTTGCGTACATACTGAAGTTTGGTTTTCCCTCCTTTGAATACATCCAACAATAATGATGATAAATGATATTTCACACTTCAGGATAACTTCTACTTTTCCCCTATTTTCCCTACTACACTTATCGACTCCCTCCCATCTTCTTACTCGAAATAATCCTCTTTGGTCTATTTCACTTCCTTCTTACACTTCTCACCGTTCCCAACTCACTTCTCATCCCCTTCCAGTTACCTAAAGGCGTGTGCTTTCCTGGAAAACTTATCCGAGAGAGAGAGAGAGAGAGAGAGAGAGAGAGAGAGAGAGAGAGAGAGAGAGGTGGGGGGGGGGTTTAAGATGCTATTACAACTCCGTTTTATATCCTAATTTAACTTATTTCGCAGCGTTTTCCGAACTCCCCACCAGCTCATTTACATAAAATATTTACATGCAAAGCGAAAAATGGGGCAGAGTTGTCGCTGCCTTTGGCGAGATTTAAGTGAATGTTCAAACTGACACGTGTGGATGGCGGGAGGAGGAGGAGGAGGAGGAGGAGGAGGAGGAGGAGGAGGAGGAGGAATGTCAGAAGGAAAAGGGAGGAGCAGAGGAAGATAATGTTTGTGTGAGAATAAGATTGACGGAAAGCTTGAGATTAGCTGGAGTCCTGTTCAAGAGAGAAAGTACTGATACAAGAGAACAAAAACAAGTGAAACATTGTAATGAGGATACTGTAATAGTTTACAACACCACGCTCTCCATTTACTCCAAAATAAAGCAATCCTGCAGTTCTCATATTCTTGCACAGTAATTAGATGGTTATTTAAATTCGGGGAAAGCAATAATTAGCAAGATATGTTGAGGAAGGGGGAAGGGGTTATAAAAAGAAAATAGCTCGGTTTCCTCACCAAACGACTTGGAACTGACATGTCAACAAAGTCAACGAAACAGAATTCGTGATGCCGGCGTACATTTGATATACTGTATATTCAAAATATACCTAATAAAAAATTGAGTGATTACTCAAAAGTGTAATTAATCCATTTTTAATTAAGCATATATTGAATATCAGTATATTAAATGCACGCTGGCATCACGGACTTCTGTTTCGTTGACTTTGTTGACATGTCAGTTCCAAGTCGTTTGGTGAGGAAACCGAGCTATTTTCTTTTTATAACCCCTTCCCCCTTCCTCAACATATCTTGCTAATTATTGCTTTCCCAGAATTTAAATAACCACCTAATTACTATGCAAGAATATGAGAACTGCAGGATTGCATTATTTTTGGAGTAAATGGAGAGCGTGGTGTTGTAAACTATTACCGAGGATACGTATAAGGAGATTCAAGTTTGTGAAGATTGAAAATTAGAAAATATACTGACGACAATATGAAGAAAATAAAAAATAGGAGAAAAATCTTTAACTCTGGAATGATAAAACAAAGCATGAATTTTTAAGGGGATGAGAGAGAAGTACTTCGAGAATGGAAGAATTGGAGTAAACGTTTAGATTGGTTTCACTAAGGAAGAAAAAGGGGAGGAGGAAGATTATACAAATGTGGTAAAGGGTCACTTAATAACCAGATAAGGCAATTCAAAAAGACAGAATAGAGAACCATTAATGGACGGGTAACACGGGTAACTTGCCAGCTCTAAAGAAAACAAGAAAATAGAAGAGAAAAAAGGAAAATGAATAACTAAATGGGAAATTCAAAAACTATATAAATATTCATAAGATTTTTAAAGATAGTAATTAAAAGTTATCTATTAAAGGTAGACCCCTAGCACCATCTGGCTAACAGCCATCTAATATAATCCATGAAATCATACAAAAAAAATCTCCATATTGAATAGTTCGATGAATCTTTACTTTTGTCTTCCAACTTATGAATTCTCTGATTGCCTCCATTTTTTCTAATTTCGATGTAAGTTTCCTTCGTCAATAAATCTTCCCATACAGGGCTCTTGTTTCTTTTAGGCAAGAAACAGGGTTGCCCTTCCAAATGTCTTTCACACAAAAGAAGATGAAAAAGAAAAAGTTGTTGTGGTAGCCTATTGGATACATCCCTGCCTAGCGATTGCCAGACTGGGGTTCGAGTCCCGCTCAAACTCGATAGTTTTCAGTAGTCACCAGCAGCCATTGCCTGGTCCTAGAGGGCTTGGGCGCTGATCATATGTAGACTATACTGTATATGGTCAGTCTCTAGGGCTTTGTCCGACTAGCTAGGGCATTGTCACTGTCCCTTGCCTCTGCCATTCATGAGTGGCCTTTAAACCTTTAAAGAAGATAAAAAAAGGAGCATGATGAACGTTTAGAAAAAGAAATGGAAGTACATTAGAGGAAGGAAGAGAGATAATTTGTAAGAAGAATGCAGAGAAAAAAAATTGTGAAATTTTTAACGGTACTTTAAGTGAAAACTCTGGTACTTAGTAGGCTAATTAGAATATATAATTACCAGCGTTCATACAGTGAATATAAAGGGATGCTTTTCATCTTCTGCAGTCACGCTTCCATAACAAAATATGTAAGGAAAACAACACCAATGAATAATAGACATTTTCCAGTTTAAAAGAAGATTATATAAACATGGAGAGAAATCCCTTCCTGCGGGCCGATTTTGATATTGAAAATGAAAATTTGATTAAAATAAACATAACGAGATTTTATTCAGTGATTGGCTTTGAACAAAAATATCAAACGAAGGAGGGTTTAGCCAGGCAATTCTTCGGAACAAAGGAATCAATCTGAATCTTCTAAAAGATACTCAGAATACCTATCTGCTAATTCGCTTTGAGAGACTTATTCTATATCGTATCTGGCAATCCACTCTCGTTTCCCAATATATTTGATCTTTTTGATGATTAAATATCACCATTTTTTTTTTATAATAATACTTTTCTATAGATAAATACAACACTAATACGAAACATTACTGTCCTTTTCATCCAATCACTTTGATGGAAAAAACAAATAAAGTTGAGGATTTATGTATAACGTCAGTATAGAAGAAGACTATCAAGTCTTATAAACGAACTAATAAGATTGTAGCTTAGCTACTGATAAAAATAATAACAACAATAACAATAATATGTGTATTAATGAATACACATAAATATACTTTTACACACATACACATTTATATGCATATATATATATATATATATATATGTATATATATATATATATATATAATATATGTACACACACACACACACATATATATATATATATATACAAGACACATATATTTATAATTATATACACACACACTGTATATATATACCAAATTTACACATTTGAATATTTGTCCTACGTTCATAGGGCTTCATTTTTGGTCAACCAGCGTGAGCACCCGGAAATCAGCAACATGGAACAGGACATTCCTGCATAGTGGGTAATGGAAATTCATTGGTAAGAGCCTCCAGCAAGTTACTTTTGTGTTACTCTTGAATATCTAAGCAGTAAACTTACTTTTGTACATACTTAAATATTAGGAAGAAGCTTTTTGGGCTTTAAATATTACAAAAAAAGGGAAAGATTTTCAGGAATTTGTTGCATTAATGCCCATAAGAGTTTTAACTGAAATAACCGAAGAATGATAATAAAAGTGTAATGCAAGGAGACCCAAAAGAAATGTCTTATGAAACAAAATGTTATGAGAACGAAGAACTAGTAGTTTAGGAGATTTGAAAACTTTAACTAACAAAAACACAGAAGGTTCTATGATACGCCACATATGAGTACTAGAAGCTGCTGATGAAGTATTAAACGTCCCCCAACAAAACATCAGAATATTTGCACTATATCTACCATTGAACTAAACTTTGATCTTGTAGGATGCACAATGAAGGTTTCCTTCACAATACTAACGTAAAAAATTTGATTGTTTACGAACACCATCAAATAACAATTGTTAATAATACCGTGACATGCAGCTTAAACGTTAAGACACCTCCACCCAAGGTCAAGGCAATTGCTTTGAGTCATTTTAACTCTACTGGCGTTGCTTTTAAAGCGCTATAACCTAATCATTATATCCTAAACAGTTCCAGTCACATATAAGCAATTCCATAATCACGGATACTGCTGTTATAACCATTCCACCCATGTTCAAACAGTTCCTTCGATTTGATTTAGAACGATAAAATTACTTATTATAAGAATTGTAATTATCCAAATTGTCTTTTCTGGCAATGCCCCCACTCTACTGAGATTGCATGTTAAGTATTACCTAATCCATTAAAAGTACG
>NC_090729.1:170621176-170633676 GCF_036898095.1 Palaemon carinicauda | reverse complement strand
TTACTTTCACCGGAAGATGAGAATCCGATACGGTGCTTTTTGCTCGATAGAATATGAGTAATGATCATGCTGTACACAACGCGTGTGTGAGGGAATGGATGCTACCTTTGAAATTGAGATGCATTTCGCTTTTACAGTGTTATTTGAATTATCTATGGAGTCCTAACATTTTTTTCTGCTTTGTGCCTTTTATGGCAATTACGTGTATGTCTGATTGGGTGTGTAGGGGTTTCTTTAATCAAGAAATGTTTTGAAAGTTTGTTGATAGATATTAATGGGTTATTTTCTAGGATATATATTTTTAATGTATTTATAATTTTTTTTGGTGGTATAGATGTGAGCCCAATGAACGTTTCTTTTGACAATTTGCACTTGTTGTGCGGGTATGACCTCCGTATTAGCTATTAATGTATAAATGTGTGATATGTGAAATTGAATTTTTTTATCAATAGTGTTCTTATCCCATGATATATTAGTGTGCATTGTATTAGTGACATCGGTAAGCATTTTTGTTGTCACTATATATATATATATATATATATATATATATATATATATATATATATATATATATATATATATATGTGTGTGTGTGTGTGTGTGTGTGTGTGTATGTATGTATGTATAAATAACCCTTATATAATAGTAAGTGTCTGGGTATATATATAATCATATGAATATATATGTCCTTCCGGTCTCGCTGAGTCTCCCTGTCCCTCCTGTAGAAGAATAAGTGGATGCTTGTTTGTGCAGATCTATCTAAATATTTAGTCTTCATTTTGATGGATCGCGTACGCTAGTTTATACATTTGTCTATATCTATATATTTATACATTTATCAGTTTATTTATTTGTTTGCCTATATATTTATCTGTTGATTTATTTGTTTGCCTATATATTTATCTGTTGATTTATTTGTATGCCTACATATTTATCAATTGATTTATTTGTTTGCCTATATATTCATCTGTTGATTTATTTGTTAAAGAAATTTCCTTTTTTCCATTTGCATATACCTTGCTGAATTAATTAAATGAAAACGTTAGGCATTCTCAAAGATGATTCAGTGATTTTTTTTATTTTCACTATTATTTTTATTTCTTCAGAGCACAGCCTAATTTCTAAAATTTGTGTTTTAAAAGCTCAAGGGTAAACGTCTAAATATAAACCTGAATTCAATTTTTCTCTCATGTTTTCTAAATCTGATTTATTTATGATAAATATGAAAGGGAAAGTGTATATACTGATTCTTTACTGCTTGAACGATATCAAGATGTACAAAACTGCAATATATTTCTATCAATTTTCTTGATTTTATTTTATTTTTAACTGTAATCATACTCTCACCCTTTCTCGAAATATCAAGTTGCAAGTTCTGCAGGTAGAATTAAGCTGACATTCATCCGGATAACTTCAGTGTGATATCCAAGGAAAGGCTTTAATAAAAAAAAAAAAAAGAAAAAAAAATATCACTGTAATTCTGGAATGATTATCCGATCACCACTAGGTACTGGTTTTAGAAGTATGGAGGAGGAGGAGGAGGAGGAAGTCTCCAAAGGTATTCATTTAATGTGTTATGCCGCGACTGAGAGACTGCTTAAGCCTTAATGGCAATCTTGGGTCTAATGGCATACACTTACGCCATCGGCACCTCAGGGCCCCAGAGAAGGATCAAAAGAGTCAAAACGAAGAAGAAGAAGAAGAAGAGGAAAGAGACCCAGTTGAAGTAGTAGTAGTATATATATATATATATATATATATATATATATATATATATATATATATATATATATATATATATATCTATATATAGATATATATATATATATATATATATATATATATATATATATATATATATATATATAGATCTATATATAGATCTATATATATATATATATATATATATATATATATATATATATATATATCTATATATATATATATCTATATATAGATATATATATATATATATATATATATATATATATATATATATATATATATATATATATCCATCCATTTCCGAGTGAGGATACTTATGACTTGGTGAAAGGATTTATGTATCGGCATGATCAGCAAATCTGTTCTAGTCTGGGCCACATATACTAGGTTTGTTTGCCGTAAGCGATCAGACGAAAATCCTCCACCATCACCAGTCCGCACTGACCAGTGTCGTGATGAAAACTGGTCAAATTGACATTTCTGAGGCCTTTGTCATGTAGTAGACTAGAAATGACTGCATTTTGTTGTTGTTGTCGTGTGTGTGTATGTATGTGTATATATATATATATATATATATATATATATATATATATATATATATATATATATATATGTGTGTGTGTGTGTGTGTGTGTGTGTGTGTGTATGTGTGTGTGTGCGTGTGTGTGTGTGGTATTTATATATGTGTGTTTGTTTCTTTTTATTTTCATGCGTATGTGTATTCTTTTTTATTCGCTGAGCTCAACTTGAAATAAATTGAGTGTAAATGAGTAAATGAGAAATGACATATTCTCAGGATCAATAGAGACAGCAATGACTGCTAAGAAACCTACTTTTAAATTCAACTGACATATCGTTGTCATAATTACTGAAAGTGAATGAATATTGTCTTTTATGCAAATCTCATTAGGTTTGATTTGGAAATGCAATATCTTCCAGGACTGTCCTTGGAAGTTGATTGCTTCGCCTCGACGTCTTCGTAAAACCTTGTTCTCATTATTCACTCTTGCAGATCTTGTTCTTCTTTTAGTTCCTCTTAGTTGTGGGTTTTTTTTTTTTTTCTTGTTTTGTTTTATTTTTCTTATCATATCCTTACCTGTTTTATCGCACTTCGTTCCTCCTCCCCATGTTAAAGGAAACAGTTTTATACTTAAAAATAATATATTAATTCACCAAATGCATTGTTCTTTGAAAAGGCTGTCTACAGAAGATTGTAACCTTTTAATTCTCACCAAGCGCCATTTGGATGAGGATGCTAACACCTTGCACTCCCCCGACCCCCCCCCCCCCCTCTGTTTACAACCCCCCACTCTTGACCTACGGTCTATACTACATATTGAACCTTTGGTGAGGCAAGAAAACCTCCCACGAACAGCTGTGACTGTGGTTGTGTGTGCATATATTATTTTAACGCTTATGTTTGTACAGTGGAAACCACTTGTGTCTTTTTTCTTGTTTTTTTATGTCCTAGGTTGCATAACTAAATTCACATATCTTAATTGCCTATAAAGTATGCCAGTCGTATTTTATGAAATATTATGTAGTAAAATGTGCAATTTAGGTAGATTAGATAGTCATATTTTATGTTAAATTACCCCCTGTTCATATCATTTTTATGTACAATTTGAAATATTTGTGCCTGCTTCTAATATTGCATTTTTTTTTCTTTTTCAGGTCTGGTTTAGAAAACCGGTGGTGAAATAACTCAATCTGATGACACTGGAATCAGGAGTAGATTACCCGCTTCCGCCTTCAATTTACCGAGGAATAATTTTACAAATTGTTTATTCCTAAAAAAGTAGCTGGATCCATTTCCATCGTAAAGCAAGGTCATCCGAACAACCATTCCCCGCTTCCCAAATGCGTATTCAATGATGACTATTTTAGACAACCGTCATTTAGTGTTTTGAGGAATGAGAACTTAAGATTCTCAATTTATTTTCCCCCTTTTCACTTTCCCTTTCTTTCTGTTCCTTCCCTTTTCATGATGAAGTGAATATCTAGTTCCTCTCCAACTAGAATCGATGCCCCAAGAGGTTATTATTCCTTTCAATCCCGTGAGTGCTTTTGGAGCATAAAATCATTTTCCTTTTATAACATTATCAGTCAATGTTCAAAATGAAGCTTAAAGAACGCGTTGTGATCGCTGTCATGACGGGGCTCGTCCTCCTGACGGTGGTACTCGTTCTGGACGTCGAGACCCGCCTCTCGTCAGGAGAGAAACCCCGCACCCCAGCCCACGCCCGCGTCCAGTACGCCTTCCACCAGAGGCACCTCCAGAAGACCAGTAATGGGTCGCGAGAGGCTTCCTTAGCAGCCGCTGCTTCGGCTCAACACAGCGCTGGAAACGAAGATCCAGCCCACGCCCAGCAGGCGGCTGCCGAGTCGCTCTTGGGCGTTGGTGCTACCAACGAGCGCGATGAGCCCAAAGCCACGCCCACCGTCCCGCCAGATCCTTACACAGACCTCCATGAGGCGGCACTGAAGGTCGAGACCATCAGCCTAAAGAACAGGAGACGGCGTAAGCACTGGAACCCAAATCTTGGAGAGCTCCTCGGCATCGATGCAAGGTAGGTTCTGCTGAATTTTGGAAAGCGAATAAAGAAAATAACCGGAAGACTAACGTCATGCTTAAGTAAAAACTCCTAGATAAGGTTCTATTTTTGTTAAATTATGTTGAAACCTTGCGATAGGAGAATTTTGTTATAATTTGCCTCCTAAGGTACAAGTTGATGAGAACAAATTACATCAGTGCCATTTCACTTGGCAGACTATATTAATTTCATTTATCATTTAATCTCTTTTTCCTTGTTAAGGATACTATCATAAATAGATTAAATAGATGTCCTGTATCTTGTATAAGTTTATATATATATATATATATATATATATATATATATATATATATATATATATATATATATATATATATATATATGTGTGTGTGTGTGTGTGTGTGTGTGTGTGTGTTTGTATATATATATATATATATATATATATATATATATATATATATATATATATATATATATATATATATATATATATATCGGATTAATATCTGTTGGGGTTTAATGGTTTTCCGTTAAGTTAATGGCATTAAAAAATCAACTGTATATTTAAATTGGTTATAGTGTACTGGTTGTGCTCTTAAATACGCATGTACGCAGAATACCATTATTTTTATAGTGATGAGGATGATTAGGATATGATTATGATGATTAGAATATTAACTACTACGAAAACTTTGATAATTATTTCTATAGGTTTTATTGTTTTTAAGCTTTTAACTATTATCTATGAGAGAACAAAATCTCATCTCTCTCTCTCTCTCTCTCTCTCTCTCTCTCTCTCTCTCTCTCTCTCTCTCTCTCTCTCTCTCTGAACAGTTCTTTATTACATATCTCAATAACTATGATTTTTTTTCCAAATTAATTATATTTTTTAATTTTCTAAATTAAAACGTATCCTGTAATTCCTTTGATGGTATTGATGATCACGTTTGATGTGAGGCCAGTTTATAGTTAAATTAATTGCATCATAGAATTAAATCTAGTTTGTTGTATGCGATTAAATGAATATTTTTACACGGACTGAAACTTGGTATTCATCCACATTTAATCCAGATTAGCCACGCCTCTATTAATTCCATTGACTGAAAGTAGTTACATTGAACGCCGAAAGTAGTTTCATTTAATTCCAAAAAAAGATTCATTCAATCCCGGAAGTAGTTTCATTCCATCGACTGAAAGTAGTTTCATTGCATCGACTGGGAGTAGTTACATTCAATTCTGTAGGTAATTTCATTCCATCGACTGAAAGTAATTTCATTCAATTCATAAAGTAGCTTCATTCAATTACGAAAGTAGTTTCATGTCATTGACCGAAAGTAATTTTATTCAATTCCTAAAGTAGTTTCTTTCAATTACGAAAGTAGTTTCATTCCATCGACCGAAAGTATAGTTTAATTCAATTCCGCGCTTTCTCGCGACTGTACATCAATTTCGCCCCATGAATTTCCAGGTGCCATTAAAACAGCCGTGGCCGAAACTTTCTTGCGGTCGTTTGTGTAAACAGCGTCCTTATTTATTAGCTGTTTCCCGACAATACCGGTGGCACGTGGGAGTGAAGTATGGCCCGGCGGGTGTGAACATTTTCGGGCCTTCCTGTTGCGGCAAACGATCCCAAAATGATTTGTCTCTCCTTCGAAATAATGCTGCTGCTGTACGCTGTCCAAACGCTCTGGTTCCAGTTGCTGCTGGAAACGATGGCGGGGTCGTAAACATAGACGTCAGTCCAGTTTATCGATGATGGCGGTGAAGCCATCATCATAAAATTCCGACTACTCATTTGCGACTGTGTGAGTTTTTACGTGAGTGCGTGAGTGAATCATGTGTCATTAAATACCTGTAGTAATGTTTTCTTCTCTTGAAGTGAAGTAGTATGAGTTGTAATGCTGTAGCTTCACCTCTTCGTACTTTTAATGGATTAGGTAATACTTAACATGCAACCTCCGGAAAATGGGGCATTGCCAGAAAAGATAATTTGGATAATTTATAATACTTTCAATAAGTAATTCTATTGTTCTAAATTAAAACGAAGGAATTGTTTGAACTTGAGTGGAATGGTTATAACAGCAGTATCCTTGATTATGAAATTGGTTATATGTGACTGGAACTCTTTAGGATATAATGATTAGGTTATTACGCTTTAAAAGCAGAGCCAGTAGAGTTAAAATGACTCGAATCAATTGCTCTGACCTTGGATGAAAGTGTCTAACGTTTACGTTGCATGTCACGGTATTATTAGCAATTGTTATGTGATGGTGTTCGTAAACAATCAAATTTTTGACGTTACTATTGTGAAGGAAACCTTCACTGTGCATCCTAGAAGATCAAAGTTTAGGTTCAGTGGTAAATATAGTGCAAATATTTTGATGTTTTGTGAGGGAACGTTTAATATTACATCAGCAGCTTCTAGTACTCATATTTGGCGTATCATAGAACCTTCTGTGTTTTTGTTAGTTAAAGTTTTCAAATCTCCTAAAGTGCTTGCTCTTCGTTCTCATAACATTTTGTCTCATAAGACATTTCTTTTGGGTCTCCTTGTATTACACTTTTATTATCATTCTTCGGTTATTTTAATTAAAACACTTATGGGCAATTATCATTCTTCGGTTATTTTAATTAAAACACTTATGGGCAATGATCATTCTTCGGTTATTTTAATTAAAATACTTATGGGCAATTATCATTCTTCGGTTATTTTAATTAAAACACTTATAGGCAATTATCATTCTTCGGTTATTTTAATTAAAACGCTTATGGGCAATTATCATTCTTCGGTTATTTTAATTAAAACACTTATGGGCATTTATCATTCTTCGGTTATTTTAATTAAAACACTTATGGGCAATTATCATTCTTCGGTTATTTTAATTAAAACACTTATGGGCAATTATCATTCTTCGGTTATTTTAATTAAAACACTTAAGGGCATTAATGCAACAATTTCCGGAAAATCTTTCGCTTTTTTTTTATAATATTCAAAGCCCAAAAAGCTTCTTCCTAATATTTAAGTATGTACAAAACTAAGTTTACTGCTTAGATATTCAAGAGCAACACAAAAGTAACTTGCTGAAGCTCTTACTATTGAATTTCCATTACCCACTATGCAGGAATGTCCTGTTGCATGTTGCTGATTTCAGGGTGCTCACGCTGGTTGACCAAAAATGAAGCCCCATGAACGTAGGACAAATATTCAAATGTGTAAATTTGGTGTATATATAGTGTGTGTATATAAACATAAATATATATATATCTATATATATATATATATATATATATATATATATATATATATATATATATATATATATATAAATATATATATATATATATATATATATATATATATATATATATATATATATATATATATATATATATATATATATATATAAATTTGTGTGTGTATGTGTGTGTACAAGTATATTTATGTGTATTCATTAATACACATATTATTGTTATTGTTGTTATTATTTTTATCAGTGGCTAAGCTACAATCTTATTAGTTCGTTTATAAGACTTAATAGTCTTCTTCTATACTGACCTTATACATAAATCCTCGAGTTTATTTGTTTTTTCCATCAAAGTGATTGGATGAAAATGACAATAATGTTTCGTATTAGTGTTGTATTTTTCTATAGAAAAGTATTATTATAAAGAAATTGGTGATATTTAATCATCCAAAAGATGAAATATACTGGAAAACGAGAGTGGATTGCCAGATACGATATAGAATAAATCTCTCGAAGCGAATTAGCAGAAAGGTATTCTGAGTATCTTTTAGAAGATTCAGATTGATTCCTTTGTTCCGAAGAATTGCCTGGCTAAACCCTCCTTCGTTTGATATTTTTAGTTCAAAGCCAATCACTGAATAAAATCTCGTTATGTTTATTTTAATCAAATTTTCATTTTCAATATCAAAATCAGCCCGCAGGAAGGGATTTCTCTCCATGTTTATATAATCTTTTAAACTGAAAAATGTCTATTATTCATTGGTGTTGTTTCCCTTACATATTTTGTTATGAAAGCGTGACTGCAGGAGATGAAAAGCATCCCTTTATATTCACAGTATGAATGCTGGTAATTATATATTCTAATTAGCCTAGTAAGTGCCAGAGTTTTCACTTAAAGTACCGTTAAAAATTTCACAATTTTTTTTTCTCTGCATTCTTCTTACAAATTATCTCTCTTCCTTCCTCTATTGTCCTTACATTTCTTTTTCTAAACGTTCATCATACTCCCTTATTTTATCTTCTTTAAAAGTTTAAAGGCCGTTCATGAATGGCAGAGGCAAGAGACAGTGACAATGGCCTAGCTAGTCGGGCAAAGCCCTAGAGACTGACCATATACAGTATAATCTACATATGATCAGCGCCCAAGCCCTCTAGGACCAGGCAATGGCTGCTGGTGACTACTGAAAACTATCGAGTTTGAGCGGGACTCGAACCCCAGCCTGCCAATCGCTAGGCAGGGATGTATCCAATAGGCCACCACAACACCTTTTTCTTTTTCTTCTTATTTCATGATAAAGACATTTGGAAGGGCAACCCTGTTTCTTGATCTAGCCAGATCTTGCCTAAAAGAAACAAGAGCCCTGTATGGGAAGATTTATTGACGAAGGAAACTTACATAGAAATTAGAAAAAATGGAGGAAAACAGAGAATTCATAAGTTGGAAGACAAAAGTAAAAATTCATCGAACTATTCAATATGGAGACATTTTTGTATGATTTCATGGATTATATTAGATGGCTGGTAGCCGGATGGTGCTAGGGGTCTACCTTTAAAAGATAACTTTTAATAACTATCTTTAAAAATCTTGTGAATATTTATTTAGTTTTTTAAATTTCCCATTAATTGTCCATTTTCCTTTTTTCTCATCTATTTTCTTGTTTTCTTTAGAGCTGGCCAGTTACCCGTGTTACCCGTCCATCAATGGTTCTCTATTCTGTCTTTTTGAGTTGCATTATCTGGTTATTAAGTGACCCTTTACCACATTTGTATAATCTTCCTCCAACCCTTTTTCTTCCTTAGTGAAACCAATCTAAACGTTTACTCCAATTCTTCCATTCTAGAAGTACTTCTCTCTTATCCCCTTAAAAATTCATGCTTTGTTTTATCATTCCAGAGTTAAAGATTTTTCTCCTATTTTTTATTTTCTTTATATTGTCGTCAGTATATTTTCTAATTTTCAATCTTCACAAACTTGAATCTCCTTATACGTATCCACGGTAATAGTTTACAACATCACGCTCTCCGTTTACTCCCAAAATAATGCAATCCTGCAGTTCTCATATTCTTGCACAGTAATTAGGTGGTTATTTAAATTATGGGAAAGCAATAAATAGCAAGATATGTTGAGGAAGGGGGAAGGGGTTATAAAAAGAAAATAGTTCGATTTCCTCACCAAACGACATGGAACTGACATATCAACAAAGTCAACGAAACAGAAGTCCGTGATGCCAGCGTGCATTTAATTTACTGTATATTCAATATATGCTTAATTGAAAATGGATTAATTACTCAGAGGTGTCCATAAAATATGCAATGTACAAATAGTGACACTTTCGAGTAATCACTCAATTTTTTATTAAGTATATTTTGAATATACAGTATATCAAATGTACGCTGGCATCACGAATTCTGTTTTGTTGACTTTGTTGACATGTCAGTTCCAAGTCGTTTGGTGAGGAAACCGAGCTATTTTCTTTTTATAACCCCTTCCCCCTTCCTCAACATATCTTGCTAATTATTGCTTTCCCAGAATTTAGATAACCAACTAATTACTGTGCAAGAATATGAGAACTGCAGGATTGCATTATTTTGGAGTAAATGGAGAGTGTGGTGTTGTAAACTATTACCGTATCCTCATTACAATGTTTCACTTGTTTTTGTTCTCTTGTATCTGTACTTTCTCTCTTGAACAGGACTCCAGCTAATCTCAAGCTTTCCGTCAATCTTATTCTCACACAAACATTATCTTCCTCTGCTCCTCCCTTTTCCTTCTGACATTCCTCCTCCTCCTCCTCCTCCTCCTCCTCCTCCTCCTCCTCCTCCTCCTCCTCCTCCTCCTCCTCCCGCCATCCACACGTGTCAGTTTGAACATTCACTTAAATCTCGCCAAAAGCAGCGACAACTCTGCCCCATTTTTCGCTTTGCATGTAAATATTTTATGTAAATGAGCTGGTGGGGAGTTCGGAAAATGCTGCGAAATAAGTTAAATTAGGATATAAAACGGAGTTGTAATAGCATCTTAAAACCCCCCCCCCCCCGCTCTCTCTCTCTCTCTCTCTCTCTCTCTCTCTCTCTCTCTCTCTCTCTCTCTCTCTCTCTCTCTCTCTCGGATAAGTTTTCCAGGAAAGCACACGCCTTTAGGTAACTGGAAGGGGATGAGAAGTGAGTTGGGAACGGTGAGAAGTGTAAGAAGGAAGTGAAATAGACCAAAGAGGATTATTTCGAGTAAGAAGATGCGAGGGAGTCGATAAGTGTAGTAGGGAAAATAGGGGAAAAGTAGAAGTTATCCTGAAGTGTGAAATATCATTTATCATCATTATTGTTGGATGTATTCAAAGGAGGGAAAACCAAAACTGCCAGTGCCTTTGAAATATGAGTTAATTCTGTTCACTTCGCCTCGGAGCATAAAGTTTGGAAAACAATGAATTGAAATCAAGCTTTCAGTTTTTAATATTTTCCCAAGCCATCGTTCTCTTCAAATCCTGGGTGAAGGACGTTTGTAAGAGCCCAGTCTTGTGCAATATGTGATAAAAATTATATTCTTTTAATAATAACTTCCTTTTGATATGTATTGGAAGACAGTGCGTTGTGAAGGGAAAAATGTCTTCAGAGAGAGAGAGAGAGGAGAGAGAGAGAGAGAGAGAGAGAGAGAGAGAGAGAGATAACAGGAGACAAACATGTCAAGAAAATCGATAGTGGTTCCCCGGAAATCATGAATGGGAGTTTTCCATTTCATGACAAATATGGAAGTGTTCATAGCTAATCGCTGCAGCGGGAGGTTCGCTTGTATTATATTGGTTTTCTGATCTGCGACTTTATCTTAGTGTCTTATTTAGTTACATTCTGAGTGAGACGTCCAATGTGTACAAAAGCCCTCTAAATTACTGGACTGATACTCCGTTTTCGCGTACATTTCGTACGATTTAAGTTTTTGCAGTGTAGTTGTTGAAGGTTAGACAGCAATTTATGATATCGAAATTATGTAAAGTAAATTATCGTTTGGAGAATCCTTAATGTCTTCATACGTAATAAAAATGTAAGGCCGTAATTCTTTATGAAATAAGATCTGTATGTGAAACACTATGATAAAACCGTGTTCCTCAAAAAGACATTGGAAAAAAAAGTTTAAAAAAAAAACTTTCAATAGAAAATTTTTATTTAAATCACAAACGAAAATCGACAAGAATTGGGAATAATTAAAAAAAATCATGTAACTAAACCAAATAACACCATTTTTATTCAATTCTTTTAGCAGATTTACCTGCTGGTAAATTATGAATTTCGAAATGACAAACTTCCGTACCTACAAATTATCTGTGATTATTTTCTCCCTAAATTATAGGACATAATTGATATATAATTTTGGGAAATACCTTTTATTTTTGCGTTGGGGGTTAAGAGCATGAATGAAACAGGGGTAAAATTTCACGGATAATTACTTGAACTGATAAAGATAATCTCTCTCTCTCTCTCTCTCTCTCTCTCTCTCTCTCTCTCTCTCTCTCTCTCTCTCTATATATATATATATATATATATATATATATATATATATATATATATATATATATATGTATGAATATATACATACAAACACACAGACACACACATATATATATATATATATTATATATATATATATATATATAATATGTGTGTGTGTGTATACATACATACATACATATATACGCTGTATAGGCCTATATCACATCCACCGAAGATAACTGATGATTAATTAGTATAGGAGAGAGAGAGAGAGAGAGAGAGAGAGAGAGAGAGAGAGAGAGAGAGAGAGAGAGAGAGAATCTACAACCTTAAAACTTCCTCAGCAATATTTGTGCGTGTGTATATTCCCAGACTGATTACTTCAACGAAATAGAAAAAACAACCCTTACTAAAAAGTCAACCTAATCCCCAAATCATCCCTGGAATATTGTAACATAGCTTCATAAAAGTCAAACTTATCTTTTTGCATCCC
>NC_090729.1:170611176-170613676 GCF_036898095.1 Palaemon carinicauda | reverse complement strand
AACAGACCGATTTAGACGTTCCCTGACCTTCAAAATGTCCTATTTTTGGGAAAAAGATGATTGATGTTTCCATGGAAATGTCTTTATCCAGTTCGATGAGCGTCTTATTTTTAACTGCACAGACTTCTTGGACGCTAATGGAATGCTGTCTTGCCTTTGCTTTTCCTTCTGCATGCGTTCTTATAAACCGTTGAAGACGTCGATAGATTAAAATATTTAGGTGTAATTATGAAAAGGTAGTGAAGGGGATGTACACAACGAATAAAAACGGGAGAAGAGGCTGAAATTAAAAGAGAAAAAATATAAGGTAATCTGATGTAAGTGCTTTATTTTTTTTATTTTTTACATAATTTAATAAGATAAATTGAAGACACGATAATATAGAAAAATGCTGGTAGACATGTGGGCGCAAACATCGAGAGAAACATAAAAACAAGTCAGAGAGAAAGATGAAGACAAGAAATGTTGGTGTAATTTATGGAATATTTGATATCCGAGGTGTGGAGTTCCATGAATTCATAACATTTATTCGACACATCACCTTTTTGTATTGTAAATGAACCAACGATTTTCCCTCCAATACGAAGAGGTCACCTTTTATTGAATTATTTAATTTGCCTTGATTCTTCATACCGGTTTGCTTATAGAAAAAGTCCCTTAAAATTATTTCGACTTTTGACAGACAAATCGAGTGAGTGAACACTTGATTATTAAAAAGTGGTAAAGGTCATTGTATTTTTTTTTTATCTAAGTGTTCATGATCTAAATGTTTTATAGCGATTAATATTGTAAGCCATTTAAAATCTCTTCGAAGTATAGGCAACTGTTATACCAAAACGTGTGGCCATAATGCATTTTTGTTATATACACAAACCTTTAATTAGAATTAGTTGTTTCCAGTAAAGACTTGAACGTCGGGTTCAGGAAATTTTTTTATCAAACTGTTAAATGACAGGTTAGTTGGGGGATTTAATTGAATATCCCGTTTGCCCTATTTCCAGCGAGTTAGGGCATAATTGTTTGGTATGATTTTCAAGATGTATGCTTTTGTCGAATGCGTGTGACAGGGGAAAAAATATAATTAAAAGCAGGTGTATTTGAGCCATGTCATCAGATCTCATAAAAGAAAGTTGTATAAAGATAGCTTAAGTCCTTTATATTCTGCTTTTAACGGCTTTTTGTAATTTTGAGAAAATTTGGCTTAAGCTGGCGAATGATGCGTGGAATCTCTCTCTCTCTCTCTCTCTCTCTCTCTCTCTCTCTCTCTCTCTCTCTCTCTCTCTTTAATTAAAATATTGACAATGGTGAATAAATACACTTTCGTACGTGTATTTTTATTATTTAATCTTTATAAATTGATATCATCGGAAGCGAAAGTACTATTTGTTAATCAAGCCTGAATTCCAGGAGGCAAGTTTGAAACCTTATTCTTTCGTAAGACCAATTTTTATATTGGACTTTTCATTGCTCTAGACATCAAGAAGTACAATGTATTTCCAACGCTCGCTTGATCTAGCGATTTGTCAATATATATATATATATATATATATATATATATATATTATATATATATATATATATGTGTGTGTGTGTGTGTGTGTGTGTGTTTGTATACGTATATATATATATATATATATATATATATATATATATATATATATATATATATATGTGTGTGTGTGTGTGTTTTGTATACACACACACACACACACACACACACACATATATATATATATATATATATATATATATATATATATATATATATATATATATATATATATATTAGTGTGTTGGCAATATTATTTTTCTGTTTCGATTTATTTCATATGTGGTCTGGAAGAAACTTCAATTTCTTCATAGGCCAAAATCCCAGCCTACTCACCAATGCCCAACAATCAGAGTGAAAAGTGAAACCATGTAAAATGCGTCAAATAATTTATAGAATTTATAGGATTTTTTATTTGGATAGTATGCTTTAGTTTATTCAACAGAGGCAGCAATTGTATTTTGAATGAAGCACATTCTTTTGGTTTACGTGAACGGGGAACACTCGTGTGAAATAGATTGCTCAGGGTAGTGCTGTATTTACGTGGTCATATTTCACATTGTAAAGAGGATGATGCTGAAAACTAGCATTTTCATTTTGCTTCATAACTAGCAACTGTCAGCCTTAATACCCCATTATGTTTCTGTTGAAATAATATAGGATGCTTTTTTTTTTTTTCAAATGCTAGAGTGTTTTTTTTTTTTTTTGAACGAGATTCATTGTATTCATAGCCAGTAAGTTACTGTACCACGGGATTTTTTTTTAATCAATTGATTTAATTTATTCAATCTTGAGTAATATTGAATTTAGCTTAAGAAATCCATCCAACTCATTATATGAACTGATATTTTATTAGTATACTTATTCATTCACTTCATTGTTTCATCTGGTTAGTCTGTAAATTTAGCGTCCAAAGACTTTTTACTTCTTGTGTGATCTTGCTACTGTGGT
>NC_090729.1:170588676-170601176 GCF_036898095.1 Palaemon carinicauda | reverse complement strand
TCACCAAGCAAGCATAACATTACCATAAAACGTGTAGAGGAAGACGCTTTCCTTCCAAGCATTAATGGAGAAAGGATAGGAGGCCTTCTTGCAACATCAAACAGGATTAGGTCATAAATCAAGTTAGTTTTTATTTTATTGGGGCCTACAAGTTTAAGTATTGTCTTATGAATAACAGTATGGAATGTCACTTTAATTGTTAAGACTACAAACATTAGATAATTTCTCAAGTGACTGTCCCTTGCCTCTGCCATTCATGAGTGACCTTTAAACCTTGGAAACACCATAGAAACAAAACACGTACACGTATTTGCGCAATAGTACGTTATCAATAGTATTCTTGATGGAATATAGTTTATGAACTTATCGGTGTTTTTATTATGGGCGTAAATTTATATTTGTTTGCTTTCGTAATGTTAAATCTTTCAACTTATCTAGAATTAGGAACTTATTCTAGTTTGTAAAAGCTAAAAGTTGAAAGAATCCTTGACGTTAACATTGCTTTCAGAAGTTATTCAATAACTTTCAGTTTACGTTTTCCCTAAATAATTTTATACCAAGTTATTAAATGTTTTTGTATTGGTTATTGTTTTGCTCAATTTGTTATATTATTTTTTATAATTTATGTATGGTAACAAGTAATGAATTATTTTCCGTATTTTTTATTGTATTGCTCAATATTTTGATATTATTATTATTATTATTATTATTATTATTATGATAATGATGATTATTCATATATAATATTACTGCTATTATTATTAATTTACAGTATTTTAAAACTATATATCAAATTTATTTGCAGTCGCTCAAAATGAAACGTTTCTGTCCAATCGTTTTATTCGGAAAAAAAATCCAGATCGTATTTTTCGGCTTTGAGAATTTCATAATTGGAAAGATTTATTGGTGTGATTAAATGTCAAGTGCATTTTATCGAGTTGAGAAATTTATATATTTTTTTATTTTTTTTCCTCTCATCGCTTCAACGAATTAACGTTTCGTGTTCAGTTATTGAATCAGTTAAATTAATTTTTTTTTTCTTTAGCTGGGTTCATTAGCGTTTTTTTCATTTTACCTTTTAGAGGGATCTTTTTTTTTATTAGTTAGCCTAAGTTGTAAGGGTGCTCTTTTTCTTCAGTTTTTTTTTTTTTTTTTTATTTTAATTTGGTGACAAAATTTTTCATTGACTTTCTGATCCTACAGTTTTAGCTCTTATTGAATCATTTTATTTTTTTCTTCATGTTTTTCGTCGTTCGATTTTACTTTTCACTTCATTTTAGCAGTTAACTTTTTTTTTTATTAGTTTTATTTTCGTTCAGGTTTTCGTGGTTCGCATTTACTTTTCAATTTATTCTAGCTGTAAGCTTTTACTTTCCTTATTTATTAGTTTTAAATTTCGATTGAAGATTTAATTTTTTTTTTTCATTATTCAGTCATTATTCAATACCTTGTTTTAATGTTTATCCTTTCACATACCCCTTTTTGTGATAATTAAAAGACAAGAACATTGTATATCGGGTATAGGTAGAGGTATTAACAATGAAATCCTTTTCTTTACCTCTACCTGGTGTTACAGCGCCATCTGTACTTCTGGTCGCCTTGTATACATACAGGACTTGACCAGTTATTTAGATATTTAGCTGTACTTCTGGTTGCCTTGTATACATACAGGACTTGACCAGTTATTTAGATATTTAGCTGTACTTCTGGTCGCCTTGTATGTTTACAGGACTTGACCAGTTATTTAGATATTTAGCTGTACTTCTGGTTGACTTGTATACATACAGGACTTGACCAGTTATTTAGATATTTAGCTGTACTTCTGGTCGCCTTGTATACATACAGGACTTGACCAGTTATTTAGATATTTAGCTGTACTTCTGGTCGCCTTGTATGTTTACAGGACTTGACCAGTTATTTAGATATTTAGCTGTACTTCTGGTTGCCTTGTATACATACAGGACTTGACCAGTTATTTAGATATTTAGCTGTACTTCTGGTCGCTTTGTATACATACAGGACTTGACCAGTTATTTAGATATTTAGCTGTACTTCTGGTTGCCTTGTATACATACAGGACTTGACCAGTTATTTAGATATTTAGCTGTACTTCTGGTCGCCTTGTATGTTTACAGGACTTGACCAGTTATTTAGATATTTAGCTGTACTTCTGGTTGCCTTGTATACATCAGGACTTGACCAGTTATTTAGATATTTAGCTGTACTTCTGGTCGCCTTGTATACATACAGGACTTGACCAGTTATTTAGATATTTAGCTGTACTTCTGGTCGCCTTGTATGTTTACAGGACTTGACCAGTTATTTAGATATTTAGCTGTACTTCTGGTCGCCTTGTATACATACAGGACTTGACCAGTTATTTAGATATTTAGCTGTACTTCTGGTCGCCTTGTATGCGTACAGGACTTGACCAGTTATTTAGATATTTAGCTGTACTTCTGGTCGCCTTGTATGTGTACAGGACTTGACCAGTTATTTAGATATTTAGCTGTACTTCTGGTCGCCTTGTATACGTACAGGACTTGACCAGTTATTTAGATATTTAGCTGTACTTCTGGTCGCCTTGTATACGTACAGGACTTGACCAGTTATTTAGATATTTAGCTGTACTTCTGGTTGCCTTGTATACATACAGGACTTGACCAGTTATTTAGATATTTAGCTGTACTTCTGGTCGCCTTGTATACATACAGGACTTGACCAGTTATTTAGATATTTAGCTGTACTTCTGGTTGCCTTGTATACATACAGGACTTGACCAGTTATTTAGATATTTAGCTGTACTTCTGGTCGCCTTGTATGTTTACAGGACTTGACCAGTTATTTAGATATTTAGCTGTACTTCTGGTTGCCTTGTATACATACAGGACTTGACCAGTTATTTAGATATTTAGCTGTACTTCTGGTCGCCTTGTATACATACAGGACTTGACCAGTTATTTAGATATTTAGCTGTACTTCTGGTCGCCTTGTATGTTTACAGGACTTGACCAGTTATTTAGATATTTAGCTGTACTTCTGGTCGCCTTGTATACATACAGGACTTGACCAGTTATTTAGATATTTAGCTGTACTTCTGGTCGCCTTGTATGCGTACAGGACTTGACCAGTTATTTAGATATTTAGCTGTACTTCTGGTCGCCTTGTATGTGTACAGGACTTGACCAGTTATTTAGATATTTAGCTGTACTTCTGGTCGCCTTGTATGCGTACAGGACTTGACCAGTTATTTAGATATTTAGCTGTACTTCTGGTCGCCTTGTATACATACAGGACTTGACCAGTTATTTAGATATTTAGCTGTACTTCTGGTCGCCTTGTATACATACAGGACTTGACCAGTTATTTAGATATTTAGCTGTACTTCTGGTCGCCTTGTATGTTTACAGGACTTGACCAGTTATTTAGATATTTAGCTGTACTTCTGGTTGCCTTGTATACATACAGGACTTGACCAGTTATTTAGATATTTAGCTGTACTTCTGGTCGCCTTGTATGCGTACAGGACTTGACCAGTTATTTAGATATTTAGCTGTACTTCTGGTCGCCTTGTATGCGTACAGGACTTGACCAGTTATTTAGATATTTAGCTGTACTTCTGGTCGCCTTGTATGCGTACAGGACTTGACCAGTTATTTAGATATTTAGCTGTACTTCTGGTCGCCTTGTATGCGTACAGGACTTGACCAGTTATTTAGATATTTAGCTGTACTTCTGGTCGCCTTGTATGCGTACAGGACTTGACCAGTTATTTAGATATTTAGCTGTACTTCTGGTCGCCTTGTATACATACAGGACTTGACCAGTTATTTAGATATTTAGCTGTACTTCTGGTCGCCTTGTATGCGTACAGGACTTGACCAGTTATTTAGATATTTAGCGTTCTATGTCCATCATTTCCTTGATAGTTCGACGTATTCTAGTTATGTATGTGATTAGTATTTGGATTAAGGATGACCAATGAATGTCAGATGCCAGTGGTTCGTATGTTCTAGTGACTGTCGGGGTAATGTTTAGAAACTTGCTATAGTTTTTAGTCTGAAACAGGTCCCAATTAGGCCGTATAAGCTAGCAGGCTGATTTGAATGAACAGATTTGAATACAGTTTAAAAGGAATCGTTTTAAGTTTTTAGACGCGAAAATAAGCAGAATTTTCTTTAGTGTTTATAAGTTTTTTTGACGCGAAATAAGCAGAATTTTCTTTAGTGTTTATAAGCTTTCAGGCACGAAAATAAAGAATTTTCTCTAGTGTTTTTATAGTTTTCAGACGTGAAAATAAACAGAATTTTCTTGATTGTTTATAAGTTTTCAGACCCCCCAAAATTAAGAGTGAGCCAGACGTGATAATAACATTTTCTTGATTGGTTTCAGTCTCTAAAAAGAAATCATCCTAAGTATTCTCAGACGGAAAAAGGAATAATTTTTTTAAGGCTAAAGATGGAGAAAATCAAGAATTGAATAGAACTATTGGTGTTCAGTTGTGGGAAAAAAATCCTGAACCCCCCAGAAAACATTTCCCAATATTTAAGTCATACTTCTTTTGAAAGAATATTTGTAAATACTTAAATCTGGGGATATACTTGAGGAAAAGAAACTTTTTTTAATGTTTAATCATTGAAACTCCTAGAATTAATAGATGCATCTCGATTGTCAAGGATTAAGAATTAAATACCATTCCTAGAATGAAAAGTTTCTTCTTCTTTAGCATCTAAAATTGAGCAAAAATTCACGAAAATATCTTAAATGCTGGTTTTGCTGGTTTCAAAATGCATCTCGAAGTGTCAAAGGATTAAGAATTAAATACCATTCCAAGAATAAAAAGATTCTTCTTAACCATTCCAAACTGGGCAAAATTCACGAAAAACATCTTAAGTGTTTAAAACTAGAAAATGCTGGGTTCAAAAGAACCCTCTCGAGTGTTTAAGACTGGAAAAGCCTTGGAAGAGTGAGAGGAAAATCGCAGAAGACCGAGCGAAATCCAACGACGCAATGGTCCTAAATCACAACCAAGTGACCCAATGTTTTTCCCCAAAAGTCGTCGAGTACAGTTGATGTCCAGGAGAAGAATTTTCAATACTTCATGAACTACGGGGGATCCATTATTCCTCCAAGCGGGTGGTAGAGAAGTATTAATATAAGCCTCTTTTAGCCTTGACGCTTTTTTTTTTTTTTTTTTTGTGCTACTCTTCGTTCATAATCTCACTAGACATGATTATTTCATATCAACGCTGAAAGGACATGCATCCGTGAACAGTGCGTGAGATAGTTCCCAGATATTCTATTTCAGTGTTTGTTTCGATAAGCATTGCTGAATGTAATAAAATGAGGTTAAAATTTTTATTTATCCTATATACGTCACTTCTTTGAAACTGTTTGTTAAGGTTAGAGAATAATGTCTTCAGAATCACTCTAATGCTTAAGTTTGTTGCTGAAATTTGCATATATATATATATATATATATATATATATATATATATATATATATATATATATATATATATATATATATATATATATATATATATATATATATATTTCGATTTTTTATTATAGTATTTTGCATGGGAGGGTTTGCATGTACCAAGCACATACACAAATAAACAAATAGTGCGATGCAGTAATTTTCTATACATCTATGTATGTATGCATTATTTTTCTTTGCTCATGTAATTAAATGCATGATGCCACATACCAATATCAGTGTTCTTGAGATTAATTGCACCGAGTAGCGGGGATGTTTTCTTCTCATAATCGTCTTTCTCTTTCTCTCTTTCTTTCTCTCTTCCGTTTATGAGGGCTCCATGCCATTGTCTCAGAATTGGCCCGGAATTTTCTTGAGATCGCCCTGAAATTGCTTTGATCTAAGTCTATAGAATTTCCTTAATAGCGCATCCTGTAGATCCCCTCCGGTCATTGCAAGGTGTGAGGTGAGCATTTAAAGGAGTTTGTTTGAACGGACACGTGCCCAATGACGTCACGTGGAGGATGGTAGGCAGGAGGATTTGCGTGCTGGTAGGCGAGCTTTTTTTCCCTTATGAAATTTGATTTCTGATTGATGAATAGAGTTTTTGTTTGCTGGAGATTACTTAATTTTGGTCTCTTAGTCTTTGTCTGTTTTCATTCTTATGTTTAGTTAATATTCAGCACCCGTTTTATGGTGAGATTTAACGCCATCTCTGTAAACGTACGCATTTTGACTCCTCTTTTTCTCCCATACTCGAACATGTCTAACCCTTTACTCTCAGTACTTTATGCTGCGTCTCTCACTCTCTCTCTTTCTCTCTCTCTCTCTCTCTCTCTCCTTAATATCAGGGAATATTCAGAGGATATCAAGGAAACACACAAGCAGGTGCGAGATGATATTGCACGCCACATGTTACAAGCACTCTCTCCCCCTATTGAGGTTTCGGAAGGGTCCAACTGACCATTGGTGGATGGTACATTTACTGCAGGATATTACTTTCTGGCAGAAACTACCGCTCCAAGTTTACACCTACTCTAATTCGCCTTGGCATTGTTCCCGTTTGTTTGGATTTTTTACATTCATGCGCAAACACATATATAAGTGCATAGCATATATGTGTATATATACACATATATAACCATACACATTTTTTCTGCCCTAAGTTCGACCGAACCACTGTTGACTAACTGACTGGTACCTAGGCGAAGCCAGTTGAGTCTTAAAGTGCTATAACTAGTCAAGCACAAAACACAACATCCCCTTAAGGATTTGCATCCATGACCCTTCACTGGAGAGGCAAATACCCAGACCCCAGACCAACAAACCACCAGGTAATGTGGCTAACTGGTGCCAGCCAAATGGCTGAAGCGGGCAGGTCTGTATGTGGTATTTACTAGACTTGCGGGTGGAACTCATGTTGGAAGAAAGTTAGGTGCAGGGATGTCAACCCAATTCTCTGGTTGATAACGATTTAACAGCACTTGCAAAATATAGATTTATAAAAATATGTTAATGGATACAATCCATTTTCTCCTCTTGCAAATCCGAGCTGTATTTGAATATTTCCCGTTCTATTTAGAACACCTAATGAAGTCTCCCTCTCAACAAATAATCGCAAGCCCTTTTTTTTTCTATCCCTTTTTTTTGGCGTTGCGGAATCATTTTCATAAAGTCCGAAATTTAGACCGGCTCCATCTCAATTAACTTTTAATTAAACTTTTGAGTGTAATATATGAGTGCTATTTACTTATCAACATGGGAATTCATGGAAGCTATTAGCGTTTTTATCACTTCCATATGTTTCTTTATGACGGTACATTCTATATTGAACGATTCGATGATGTGCTCTCAGCTTAGCGTTCATGATGTGCCCAGAACCATTTATCGGTTGTATCTGTAAGTAGACATGTTTCACTCAGAATGAAGGGAAATTTTATATATATATATATATATTTTATATATATATATATATATATATATATATATATATATATATATATATATATATATATATATATATATATATTATATATATGTGTGTGTGTGTGTGTGTGTGTGTGTGTGTGTGTGTGTATACATATATGTATATATATGTGTGTGTGTTTGTGTGTATGGGTATGTATGTGTATGTTTGTGTAGAAATTATGAAAGCTGATGCGTGATGAACATAAAATGTGCTTGATCTCCGTATCACCTTTGGTCTTATCGTTGGACTCAAACTTTGAGTCCGATGGTGTCAACAAGATGAAAAAAACTCCAATCAAGTCTCCACTTTTCCTTACTTGGCTATGATATATATAATATATATATATAATATATATATATATATATATATATATATATATATGTATGTATGTATGTGTGTGTGTATATACAGTACTGCATACGTGTGGTGGGCGCCCTGTTGTGAGAGAGAATGAAAATATTTATTATTCAGCACTAATTAACGTTCAGCATTTTTTTTTTAATCGTATTACTCGTGGTATTTAAAATCATCATGAAAGTCATAAAGCGATAGGAATTAAGTTAGTAAGTCTATTTAATTGTATCGAAATAAATGTTCAAACCTTTTTTGTGGGAATTGGTTATTAGTACTTGTATTTAACAATGAATAAAAAGGAAATTGATTAAATAATTCCATAAGCCATGAATTTTTTTTTTTCTTTTGTTTTGCACAATGGATATTATTCACCCCACCGTATGAAAGTAAGTAGGAGGTGAAGGCTTAATTGATTACGGAATAGAAAAGCTCGAATTTACCATTAAAAGAAAATGAGGGAGACTTCTTTTGGGTAAATTAAAATCGATTAATTACCAATATATATTTCTACTCTATGAACTGTCGGAATTTGATTAAATATATTGGTATATTTTGTATGGCATAACATTCAAAGTGTACTAATTATATTTTTGCTCTCTCTCTCACTCTCTCTCTCTCCTCTCTCTCTCTCTCTCCTCTCTCTCTCCCTCTCTCTCTCCTCTCTCTCTCTCTCTCTCATTATGCCCGAGCAATTGTTCAATATGTCCTACGAAAAAAAGTTCTCGCACACTACCTTTACATTGAATAAAAACTCTCTCTCTCTCTCTCTCCTCGCTGTCACTCATCTCTCTCTCTCTCTCCTCTCTCTCTCTCTCTCTCTCTCTCTCTCTCCTCTCATTATGCCCGAGCAATTGTTCAATATGTCCTACGAAAAAAAGTTCTCGCACACTACCTTCACATTTAGTAAAACCTCTCTCTCTCTCTCTCTCTCTCTCCTCTCTCTCTCCTCTCTCTCTCTCCTCTCTCTCCCTCTCATCCTCTCTCTCTCCTCTCTCTCATTATGCCCGAGCAATTGTTCAATATGTCCTACGAAAAAAAGTTCTCGCACACTACCTTCACATTGAATAAAACTCTCTCTCTTCTCTCTCTCTCTCTCCTCTCTCTCTCATCTCCTCTCTCTCTCTCTCCTCTCTCTCTCTCTCTCTCTCTCTCTCTCATTATGCCCGAGCAATTGTTCAATATGTCCTACGAAAAAAAGTTCTCGCACACTACCTTTACATTGAATAAAACTCTCTCTCTCTCTCTCTCTCTCTCTCTCTCTCCTCTCTCTCTCCTCTCTCTCTCTCTCTCTCTCTCTCTCTCATTATGCCCGAGCAATTGTTCAATATGTCCTACGAAAAAAGTTCTCGCACACTACCTTTACATTAATAAAATTCTCTCTCTCTCTCTCTCTCTCTCTCTCTCTCTCTCTCTCTCTCTCTCTCCTCTCTCTCTCTCATGCCCGAGCAATTGTTCAATATGTCCTACGAAAAAAGTTCTCGCACACTACCTTTACATTGAATAAAACTCTCTCTCTCTCTCTCTCTCTCTCTCTCTCTCTCTCATCTCTCTCTCTCTCTCTCTCTCTCTCTCTCATTATGCCAGAGTAATTGTTCAATATGTCCTACGAAAAAAAGTTCTCGCAAACTACTTTCACATTGAATAAAACTCTCTCTCTCTCTCTCTCTCTCCTCTCTCTCTCCTCTCCTCTCTCTCTCTCTCCTCTCTCTCTCTCTCTCCTTCCATCCAGCTAGAGATGAAGAGGCAAATATTGTAAGTGCTCTCCAGTGTATATAGCCAGCATTCAAGAGCATCCATAACTCTGCTTGTGGGATGGATTTTGGTCAGAAGGGACGCTTAAGGAATGAAGGGAAGAAGGAAGGAGGGAAGAGTGGATAGGGGAAAGGAAAAAAAAAGATTATTGGAGGAGGGTTATGTCTGAAGACCTCTCCTGCAGTAGAGGTTATTTTGCCGCAGGCTCTTTTGAGATAGGGTCAGTCTGTAAAGCCATTTTTCCTTGATAGGTTTCTATGAAATTTATTTACGCGATTATTGATAGTAGATTTTTAATTATTGTTTCTGTGATAATATCCCTATTCAATTTTATGGATTATTTCAGTTTTTTTTTATAGTCTTTATGCTTGCTGCTATCTTTATCTCACCTCATCTGTAATGACTATTATTTCTTAAAGCAGTCTCTTATAAAGGGTCAATTCATTAAGCTAATGTCATTGGCATGTAGTTAAAGATTTGATTTGCAATTTTGTTGCTGCCAGTCTTGATATTTTCTCTAATGTAACTATTGATAAAGCAACAGAGAAGCCAAATTGCATGTTATTATTATCTGAGTATTTTCATCAATATATAAATCAATATGTATCGTAAATGGAATTAGTGTTTTTTTTTCATAAATGAAAACTATTGATATCTTAGAAATAATGATCTTGTCATTTTATTTCCCTTATCATGGAAATCTCCTCTACATGTCTAAAATGTTTTATTGAACTTGACATTGAGAAATAAGTAGCAAGATAAAGTGTTTTATATCCTGTCCTTGTGTGTGTGTGTGTGTGTGTGTGTGTGTGTGTGTGTGTATGTGTATGTGTGTGCGAGATAGAGAGAAACCTTCATGAGAGTGACAGGTGTCATAAATTTGACAGCTTATAGAACTACGTTTTCATTGTCTAATTGATGGCAGACCTTTGGAGAAAATTTCATTTTCTCAAAGATATATGTGTGTAAGTATTCCGAATGGTCATATGCGTATTTAGTGCATGGGTGTTTGTTCCATCTTTTTATCAATAAAGGGGTGTTAGTACTTTTTTTCTTTTAAGGTCATGCAATACTTAAAAAAATAAATTTGTTTTTGATTGCCTTTACATTTGTCCTTAAAGATACTTAATTGGTTTATGTTTTGTGTCACAGAGAAGACACAAGTTTATTTCCAATTTGTGCTCCTTCATCATCATCTCTATTTTAATGGGACTACATTATATTTCAGCGAGATGAAATTAAAATTTTTATAATTTTCATTGAATCATATGAAATAAAGTCAATTAAAGATCATTATTTTCTAGCTGGAAAAAATAAATATACCCACTTCTATGAAGAGTAATCCTTTTTTATTTATCTAGCTACTTTAATTTATTCTGATTTTCGTTGATAACGTAATGAATTGTGTTCGTATATGTAAGGCTATATTTGAGAACATCGCGTAGAGGGTATTACACACCATCTGCTTTTCACGTTCCAGCAAACACATCCTAATCTCATTCGTCTCTTTCGCTGCAGAAGCTGTAAACCCATTAGGGAACGTCAAGTTCAGTTCTGAGTGGTATACACCACCAAACGTTTCCCGAACTCATCTCTCGGTCATTAGCGAGTGCAAAGGGAATTAGGTAACGTAATGAGGGATCAACTGTACTTATGAGAATGAAGATTGGCATTCAAGAAATTGATAGCAACCTCACTGGCTTTTGGGAAACGTTTCTAATTATTTGAAGTATACAGCACGTTTTGTATGGAGCTTCAGAAGCTTCAGTAGCTGTTGGAAAACACGATTTGAGTTGGACGATACGTCAGGAACTTAATTAGATTTAGGACATATTTTAAGAAATAGTTAGGGACATCAAATATTCTGATCAATGTTTCTGTTTGCAAGAAATGATAGTAAACTCATTAGAATTTCTAATCTCAAGTGTTTTTAGGGTCTTCGATAGCATTTTGTATCATAAGCAACTATAGGGTACCCCCCCCTTTTTTTTTAACAGATAGCGATATCTTTGAATTTGTTAAAGAAACTCATAAGTATTTTGAAAAAAAAAGTCAAATCGCGGGGAATGTCTCAAGCTGTGTAGATTTTAGATAATATTTCCAATTGCAGGAAGTTGTAAGGATTTTTGAAACACGTTTGACACACTCGTACATCGTAACGGTATTTTCTTTTTATTGTTTATCTCGCTCTACATCTCCCTGTTAACAGAACCTGTGTATTTTTGAATTGAATCTGTTTGAATTTCTATGACCTTCTTTCACTGAAACTATTGCCATAAAAGCTCGCTGTGTGTTGGAATGAAGTTAGTTTGCATTCACCTCGCTTCTCAGTTATTACCTAACTACCAGCTATGTACACACGAAAAGTTTCAACATCTATGGAATAGTTGAAATTGTAATAGCGTTTGTGAATCGTTTCTAATTGTGTTGTGGTAGAATAAAATCTAATTACCATATGAGCTGGTCTAATGCAACATTATGTTGCTCTATGCACAAACTTATGTGACCTTTGAATTTTTATGGTTTAGGATAGCCTTTGTTGCAAATTTTTCAATTTGCATTTATAAAAAAAGAGAAAGGTATATATAACTCTGAATTGCAGACTCATTGAATTGGCATAGATTGCAAAGACATATTTTGTATATAAGAGTTGGAAGACACGAAAGCTTGCGCGATTGCAAGGCACATCATACCATGCGTTTCTTTCACTTAACGTTATGCCATGCAGTTGCAAATTTTAATTTATATCTCAATTTCACAAAGACAAGCATTGTTCTTGACTACATAAAGACCCCGGGGGCCATACACACATTTGGTATCAGTGCAACCACGTTACTACTTTAATAAGGCCATACAAAAATACATTTTAATTGATATGCATTTGTAAGGACATGTTTTTTTTTATCACATTAGATGGCACGTAATAATAAAAATGATTGCGTA
>NC_090729.1:170579902-170588176 GCF_036898095.1 Palaemon carinicauda | reverse complement strand
GTTATTCATTGGAATGATACTTTTGGATTTTTTTTACCTGTGTATGAAGACATGAATGGTTTTTTAAATCTCCATTAGAGATCAGGAAAATTATTTATTTAAGACCTCTGCAGCTGATGCAACAATCGATTTTCATCTAACAATCTTAAAATGTGTCTTAGCGAATTATTATTATTATTATTATTATTATTATTATTATTATTATTATTATATTTGTTATTATTTATAATATTGTTTTTGTTGTTGTTGTTATTGTTATTATTAGCTTCCGGTAATTCAATAAGTGTATGTGCCTTTATAATCTCCGTAAAAGCCATGATCTCCATCAGCACCAAATGCTCGAGGTCAGGTTCCATATAGTGGGGTTGTTACTTATTGGACGGGGCATAAATTCTCTTCCTGTTATTACACAGATAGATTCTTTATTGGGGCCTCCGTAAATAATGTAATGAAAGTGGGCCGACTAGAGAGAGAGAGAGAGAGAGAGAGAGAGAGAGAGAGAGAGAGAGAGAGATTTTTAACGCGTCTAGTGGTCTTTAGAGAGAGAGAGAGGGGGGGGTAACAGATGAGATATGATTTTTGTAACGCTTCTACTGGTCTTTATAGAGAGAGAGAGAGAGAGATATCTAACAGAAAAGATATATTTGTAACGCTTCTAGTGGTCTTGAGAGAGAGAGAGAGAGAGAGAGAGAGAGAGAGATCTAACAGAAAAGATATATTTGTAACGCTTCTAGTGGTCTTGAGAGAGAGAGAGGAGAGAGAGAGAGAGAGAGAGAGAGAGAGAGAGAGATCTAACAGAAAAGATATATTTGTAACGCTTCTAGTGGTCTTGAGAGAGAGAGAGAGAGAGAGAGAGAGAGAGAGAGAGAGAGAGATATTTTTAACGCGTCTAGTGGTCTTTAGAGAGAGAGAGAGGGGGGGGTAACAGATGAGATATGATTTTTGTAACGCTTCTACTGGTCTTTATAGAGAGAGAGAGAGAGAGAGAGAGAGAGAGAGAGAGAGAGAGATCTAACAGAAAAGATATATTTGTAACGCTTCTAGTGGTCTTGAGAGAGAGAGAGAGAGAGAGAGAGAGAGAGAGAGAGATATTTTTAACGCGTCTAGTGGTCTTTAGAGAGAGAGAGAGGGGGGGGTAACAGATGAGATATGATTTTTGTAACGCTTCTACTGGTCTTTATAGAGAGAGAGAGAGAGAGAGAGAGAGAGAGAGAGAGATCTAACAGAAAAGATATATTTGTAACGCTTCTAGTGGTCTTGAGAGAGAGAGAGAGAGAGAGAGAGAGAGAGATCTAACAGAAAAGATATATTTGTAACGCTTCTAGTGGTCTTGAGAGAGAGAGAGAGAGAGAGAGAGAGAGAGAGAGAGATCTAACAGAAAAGATATATTTGTAACGCTTCTAGTGGTCTTGAGAGAGAGAGAGAGAGAGAGAGAGAGAGATAGAGAGAGAGAGAGAGATCATTTTTGCAACGCTTCGAGTGGTTTTGAGAGAGAGAGAGAGAGAGAGAGAGAGAGATTTATTAACGCGTCTAGTGGTCTTTATGAGAGAGAGAGAGAGAGAGAGAGAGAAAGCTAACAGAAGAGATATATTTGTAACGTTTCTAGAGGTCTTTAGAGAGAGAGAGAGAGAGAGAGAGAGGAGAGAGATTTTTTAACGCGTCTAGTGGTCTTTAGAGAGAGAGAGAGAGAGAGAGAGAGAGAGAGAGAGAGAGAGAGAGCTAACAGAAGAGATTTATTTGTAACGCTTCTAATGGTCTTAAAGGATGGATGCACAGTCCAGCAAAGCAGTAAAGTCGTGTAAAAGCTTTGCATCCGGAAATACTTTGTTGATGCGCTCATAATAATGATGATAGTCATTCTTAGATTGATAATAATATTAATATAATCTGTTGTAATAGTCCATTTTTCGTAAAGCGTACTAGTGATAAATTATTTTGAAAGCCCCCCCCCCAAAAAAAAAAAAATTCATCATCATCATCATCATCCTAATAATCTCAAACATATTTTTCGCCTTCCATTACCCAGAAAACAATGATCTGACACTTTTGTGTTGTTGTTTGTTCCATGAGCCCCCTGTTTTCATATATAAATCAAACGCTGACTAGATTATTTTTTTTCCACATGTCTGTGAAGACTGGGACGTAACATCCCAATGGCATTAAGGCACGCCCTTGCAAATATGTACTTGAAAGGTCACAGGTCAGAAATTCCTTAGATATTTGCTTGAAAATGTTATTTGATCATCCGGTGAAACAAGCATTTCTTTGCGTCAAAAATTAGTAAACATTATGGGAAATGTAGGTTTGGTGAGCTCTCTCTCTCTCTCTCTCTCTCTCTCTCTCTCTCTCTCTCTCTCTCTGTATGTATGTACATATGTGTACATCAAATATTTTTGTTTCTCCAAAGGTGGCTCCTTGTAGTACTCCAGTTCTCATCATTTCATTTTACAGCCTCTCCTTGTTTAAATTTCTTCAATTGGCAGCATTCAGTGTTTGAAAGATTGCTTTAAAAGTTAAAGATTTATTAAGTGTGTGCCATATGATTATATGCACATATGGATAACTAATAATGATGATAATAGATTCTGTATATATATATATATATATATATATACTGTATATATCTATATATATATATATATAGATATATATATATATATATATATACAGGGCTTAAAACTAGCAACTTCATTCTCAAATTCAGTAATTGGAAAGTTGTAAGAGACCGAAGGCAACCGTGCTTATTCCATACAAAAAAAAAAAAAAACATGATAATAGAAGAAGAATTACAGTTGTGGTTGGAGGGGCAGTGTCCCGGATAGGCCTGAGACATCCGGTCATATAATCGCTCATGGTTTAAAGACATAAATATGACAACCTTGATTGACAAATACTATAATGGTTCCTAACTGTATGCTACGTTCCTTTTCATATATAATTTCGTATATCATTCCACCGTTCTTTTTCTCAATGGTTTTTTATTTGTTATCCAAAACAGAAATAAATTGTCGAGGGAGATCATGTTGGCTACAACCATGTTGCCTGTGAAATATGTTGTTGATGTTTTTGTTGTTGTTGTAGTTTTATATTTTCTCTTATTTTTGGCGGAGCAGTAAAATGCCGAACATCTGAAGGGTGGGAATATCCTGGAATGCGTTTGAAATATATTTTGTATATATCCTTTTATTTATTATATTTTCATGTGGAAGATATATATATATATATATATATATGCATATATAAATATGTATATATATATGCATATATATATATATATATATATGTGTGTGTGTATATCAACTCCCAAATATTAAGTATTAATGTCGTATTCATTTGCCCTAGAAAATAAGTTATACACATACCCAAAAGGGAAGTCTATATACATATGTATGTGTATATATATATATATATATACATATATATATATATATATATAGGAGGTCATATGCTGTATGAGCCTCAGGTGTGTATTTGTGTGTAGGCGTGTATATATACATACATACATACATACATACATACATACATACATATATATACACCATAACTTACTATGCTTTAAATTATGTTGAAACCCTCATATGTAAAAGGGAAAGGAGAGTAAATGATTATAAGATTGAAATCTATTATTTTTTTTTCATTTTAAATGATAAGGATTTTTATACATATGTCCGTAAATTTATCCTAAATGGCTCAGTGGGATGACATCCTTACCTTAGCATGCGATATTGAAATCATCCGTCAGTATGATTTACCCATCGATAACCCAACATGAGTCCTGTGGGAGTAATATAAATCTTCGAGATTAATTACCAGTTTATATTTGAAAAGTTTTATGCTTCTTTCATGAGAATATTTTCCCCCTGATGGAGCGAATGAGTCCTGAATGAGTCCTAATCTGGTAAAATATGACGGCCCGTGAGCCACGGCCCTATCAATTTTCTAGCAATGTCTTGAATCACGAAATAATAGGGAACGGAAAATTACCGTCTTCAAGACGTAACGATGTTTGGATTATCGGAAATAAGCATCGGTTGAATGTTACGGCGTTGTTATTATAGGTAATTATTATGGATAATCCCGAACTGATTAGGGATGAGGTAAATTAGTCGATGTTTTAGTTGACAGCGGGAAAATGAAATACGTGATCAGAGAGAGAGAGAGAGAGAGAGAGAGAGAGAGAGAGAGAGAGATTTTGGACATACCCTCGGTATTTAAAGAACGTTCATGAATAGCCGAAGCAAAGGTCAGTGACATTGCCCTAGCTAGCAGGATAGTGCCGTAGAGACTGACCATATATACGTATGAACAGCGCCCAAACCTCCCTCTCCCCGTAGGCTAGGACCAGGGAGGGCCAGGCAATTATGCTGATGATTCAGCAGGTAGACCTATAGTCTCCTCCCCCCCCCCCGCATCCTTAGCTCACATGGATGGTGAGGATGTAGACACTTAAGAAATCATAGAGATTGAGCGAGACTCGAATCCCTGTCTGGTGAGTGCCAGGCAGAGAGAGAGAGAGAGAGAGAGAGAGAGAGAGAGAGAGAGAATTTTCAACTTGTATGTATTATATTCGTGAAATATTTACCGTCAGTAGATCAAGTTGCCTTTAGAATGCTTATTACATTACAGGTTGAAATATATTGTTGTTTGATAAAGCGTTTGAACTGCGTAATGGGAGATATATCCTTATAATTCGCTATTGGGAGTTTTTTTTTTTTATTTTTTTAATTTACAGAGTACGGATGTGTAAAGGTTACATTTTGCTGTGACGCAATGTATATATTATATACAGACATGTAGTTGAAGTGCTGCACTGTAAATTTGCTGTTAGGTAGTCAAGAATTTCGTTCCTTTAGGTATTGAATAATTACATTCCTTCAAGTATCGAAGAAGTTATTTCCTTTAGGATTTTTAGAATTGCGTTGCTGTATTTATTTCAAGAATTAGGTTGCTTTAGGTATTTGAAAATTATATTCCTTTAGCTATTTAAGAATTGCTTTCTTGTCGGTACTTAGAAATTGCATTCCTTTAGGTATTTAAGAATTGCGTTCCTTTAGGTATATGAAAGTTGAATTCCTTTAGGTATTTAAGTTACATTCCTTTCGATACTTAAAATCACATCCCTTTAGGTATTTAAGAATTGCGTTCCATTAGGTACTTAAAGAGTACAAAAAAGTACATTCCTTTACGTATTTAAGAATTGCGTTCTTTTAGGTATTTAAGAACTGTGTTCCTTTAGATACTTAGAAATTACATTCCTTTGTGTATTTAAGAATTTCGTTCCCTTATATATTTATAAATTACTATAATCTAGGTTTTTAAAAACTTCTTTCCTTTAGGCATTTGAAAATTACGTTCCTTGTGTATTTTAGAGATTCTTTCCTGTAGGTATTTGAAAGTTGTGTTCCTTTTGAATCTCAACTACTGAAGCAAAGGAAAGGGATTTTACAGGCAATAATGTTAACGTATCTTCGCATTCCTTTGCAGTTTTACTAAGTATAATGAAAAGAAGGTAAATGCAAAGAATTACTTATGCGGGCATAAATGTTGACTGTTTATTAATGGATCGTGTTCCTTTTTCATTCTTTTGGCCATTGAATTTCACGGTGTTGAACTTTTCCGATAAATTTCATTGGAAGATAAAACGCCAAGAAGTTAAGAATTTCGGGAAGGGGGACCTGAGGAAACTTGCTGTACCATTACGGAGAACGAAGAGCTTGAAAATGTTTCCGAGAAATTCGGTGATTTTAGTCACACGTTTTTTTTTTTTTTCACAAATGCATGTGCACTCCAAAGTAATTATTTTTCCTCCTTGTAGTAGATTCTTTATATTTTCACCAATATTTTTTTTCTTATTAAAAGTAGTAATGAATTATTTATTGATTAGAAATTAGATTATTTATATTGTTCGGTAATTTGATAATGGTAGTTTTTGAGTATTTGTTTGCCACCAATTTCTTGATGTTCTGGTAATTCTACACCTGCAAATATTACTGAGTTTGAGAGGGTATAATTTTATAGGAGAGAGAGAGAGAGAGAGAGAGAGAGAGAGAGAGAGAGAGAGAGAGAGAGATCATCTTTTGGTGATTAGCTTTTTAATTGACAGCAATTTCATAGTAGGTTTTTAATTGATAGCAATGTCATAGTAGGTTTTTATTTGACAGTAATTTCATAGTTTGTTTTTAATTGACAGCAATGCATAGTAGTTTTTATTTGACAGTAATTTCATAGTTTGTTTTAATTGACAGCAATGTCATAGTAGGTTTTTATTTGACAGTAATTTCATAGTTTGTTTTTAATTGACAGCAATGTCATAGTAGGTTTTTATTTGACCGTAATTTCATAGTTTGTTTTTAATTGACAGCAATGTCATAGTAGGTTTTTTTTTGACAGTAATTTCATAGTTTGTTTTTAATTGACAGCAATGTCATAGTAGGTTTTTATTTGACACCAATTTCGTAGTAGGTTTTTAACTGACAGCAATGTCATAGTAGGTTTTTATTTGACACCAATTTCGTAGTAGGTTTTTAACTGACAGCAATGTCATAGTAGGTTTTTATTTGACACCAATTTCGTAGTAGGTTTTTAACTGACAGCAATATCATTTGAGTAGGCAGAAGCTAATTTAAGGCTTACGAGATCACAAAGGAGCAACATCTGATCCCAATTCCAAAGTGAATTTACGACACGTTTTTCCAATTCAGACGGCGCCTCGGTCGTCAGCGCCTTCTGCAGCTACTGCTGCTGCTTCAGAAGTGTGATATGACTAATGCTGGCCATTTCCAAGAGATTTCCGGGTGGTGTCCAAATCTCATTTCCCCCGGCGGAGATTAATCGCCGGTCCACTGATTATATGGATTAATGCGATTAATGTTTTCTGCCGGATAGCCAGTTTGCTTTTGTTGAATGAGGGAGAGGACGAGAGAGTTTGAAGTGTTTATCTTTTTGTTGCAATAGAGTTTATATGTTGCGTGGAGTTTGTAAACAACAGTTGTTCAGTGGAAGTCGGTAAATAACAATTGTTCAGTGGAAGTCTGGTTATAAATATTGTTCATTGGAAGTCTGTAAATAACAATTAGTTCTGTGGAAGTCTGTAAATAACAGTTGTTCTTTGGGGGTCTTTAAATAACAATTGTTTTGTAGAAGTCTGTAAATAATAATTGTTCTTTGGGGGTCTTTAAATAACAATTGTTTTGTAGAAGTCTGTAAATAATAATTTTCGAGTGGGCGTCTGTAAATAACAATTGTTCCTTGGGGGTCTTTAAATAACAATTGTTTTGTAGAAGTCTGTAAATAATAATTGTTGATTGGACGTCTGTAAATAATAATTGTTGATTGGACGTCTGTAAATAACAATTTTTCAGTGGAAATTGTAAATAAAAATTGTTCAGTGGAAGTCGGTAAATAACAGTTGTTCATTGGGTGTTGGTAAATAACCATTGTTCAATGGAAGTCTATGGCCGATAACCAGTGTCCATCACGTAGCCCAGGCGCAAAGAAAACAAGAAAAGGAAAGGAAAATATAAAGTTAAGGAAAAATGAAAAATGTGATGGAAGAACATATACTTAATACAGACAAAAGAAGGATTAGATTAAAAGACAAAATCTTGAATAAAAGAAAAGCCAGCATGCTTAGTTTTGAAGACAAATTAATGATCGCATTTGTTGTGTAAGAACAATTCCAGTTCATCTCTTTTCTTCACTTGGGAATGATTTTTCGCACTGACGAGTTTCTGAAAACATTAGGAACGAGACTTAGGTGAGAATATCATTCTCTATACGTCTGTCTGTGTGTTTATCTGTCATTTCCTTCTTGAAGCGATTCTCGAAGGGACGTTTTCATATCCATCAGATAAAATATTTTGATCGTTGACAGTAAAATTGCTAAATCTGACATGTACCACATTTTTTTTATTTGTTTTTATTAAACCAATGTTGACGGTGGCGTGTGGGGGAAACAATGCGCTCATTCACGGGGACTGATATCACCATCCAGATAAAGCCATCATGCTCTTGTCGTTGAACTAATTCGGTGTAAGCGAGATAAATCCACCCATTGGATGTTATCTCGTGAATGCTACTCCATGTATCTACGATTTTTAACTGGCTTTTAGTTGTCAGAGTAAATTCCACAGAGAGAGAGAGAGAGAGAGAGAGAGAGAGAGAGAGAGAGAGGACTTGAAATATTTTTATAGTAAAAAAAAATAATAAATAATTAGATTATATCTGATCATTTTTAGATAAGAGAAAGTGGTAAAGGTAAAGTAAGTATAGGAA
>NC_090729.1:170567402-170574902 GCF_036898095.1 Palaemon carinicauda | reverse complement strand
AATGAAATAGAAAATATGGACCAGGGGGAAGTTCTCGGCATTATTATTAGCAAAGATTTGAAGTTCACTAAACAGAGCATTAAAGTTGAAAAGAAGGCACAAAAAAAATTATAGGTTATATAAAAAGACAATTCAAATACAGATACAAAGACACTATACTTCAGCTGTACACATCACTAGTAAGGTTCCACCAAACTAGTTCCAACACTAAGGCAATTTGGATGTAGACGGGAGATAGAACGTTTAAACTTATTTAATCTACGAACTCGACGACTAAGGGAACAGTTAATAGAGGCATTCGAAATTCTTGAAGGTATAAAAATGTAGATTACAACAATCTATTCATGCTTAATAGAAATCAGCCCAGAGGTAACGGATACAAACTGGAATTGAAAAGATACAATACCACTCAATGTGGTAATTCCTTTACATACAAAATAGCAAATACATGGAACAGACTTCCAGCGGATGTAGTAAACAGTAACACGGTACACGAGATCAAGAATAAGTTAGACAAGATCATAAAAACTCTAATGTTCAAACCAAATCGCTCTACCTAAGAGCAAATAGAGTCTCTCCGGATGGAATAAAATGTCTTTGAGACACAAAATCTTGTAACTCACTCTCTCTCTCTCTCTCTCTCTCTCTCTCTCTCTCTCTCTCTCGGTTTTCTGATTGAATGCAGAAATAAAGTGATTGGCATATAGCAATTAAAATTCCTATGTTGTGAAAAATAACACATCAGAGAATTGGCTACATAATTATGTTAATGATATTTGTATTATTTATAGAATTTTTAACAGCTGAAAATTAAATTAATATTTATTTTTATATTTAGATGAATATGCTAAATACATAAGAATTGTATTTTAACAGTACGCGAATATTCTTGTTCTCTAGCAATTCCTTTTCCTTTTCACTTCGGTGTAGTTTTTTCCTATTATTTCATTAGAAATCTTTTTCGTGCGCAATTAAATAGTGTGTTTATATACACTTTCAATTCTTTTGCTAGATTCAGACTTTGCTCTGAGAACATTCAAGTAAGTTACAATTAAATATAAATAAGAAGAGAATGAGACAACATGAGCTTCCAATATCTTGTTATAGTCCTTTGTCAAATTTATTTGTAAAGAATATATATTTAATAAAAAGCCCTATCATATTTGATGGCTTTGGCACGACCTGTAAACAAATAGTATGTGGAAATTTCAAAAAATAACGTAGTTAGTATGGAATTGATACCCAATATGAAAAAGTATTAGAAAATTAGAAAATAATTATCTACGAACTTATGGTGATGAAAACGTCGTGAAAGTGAATTATACAAATCTGAAAATCGCTGAAAAATTCATTTTGATTTTAACGTTTCCATTCTTAACAGGAAAAATGTATGAAAGGTACTTCAAAAATGTTGGCATTTTAAGGAGAAATTAGGTCAAAGTCGCCATAAAGACTAAAATTTTAATATTTGATGAAACGTTTGAAATAGTTCATTAGGGGGAATATATATATATATAAATTTTCATTTTTTTTAGATAATCAGGAAAATAGGTTCATTTATACGGCATGTTCCTGATCTGTTTTTGAACGTATTTAACTGAATTCAGTAAAAGCCCTCCCCCCCTCCTTATATTACCCCCAGACCCCACTAACGGGACAGTGAAAACCCCCACCCCCTTAGCAGAGCAATGAATAGGGATCCTGTGAATGGCATTTATGAATGGATTTGAATCATTATGGGAAATAGGGAGGATCTGATTTTAAGGGTTGTTTTTGTCGTGTGTTAAATGGATTCCAGTTGAGCGATGGAGCAAATGTCCAGTGAAATGATTTTATGAGGAAATTGGGTTTTCACTTTATCAGTCCCGCGTGGATTTTATCTATGTATGCTATACCAATCTCTCTCTCTCTCTCTCTCTCTCTCTCTCTCTCTCTCTCTCAAACACATATCTATATATATATGTATGTATATATATATATTATATATATATGATATATATATATAAATATATATATAAATATATATATATATATATATATATATTATATATATATATATATATATTATATATATATATATATATATATATCTATATATATATATATATATCTATATAGGCTATATACTGTATATATATATATATACATATATATATATATATATATATACATACATACATACACACACACATTTATACATACAAACTCCACAATGCACGGTTTCCTTTTAGAGACAAGGGCGCCATTATGTTTCCCTTCCAGTTTTCAGCAAGTAGTCATGCGGTGAGATTCCACATGAATGTTTATAGTGCGTATATTATAAGTGTCAGCCCTGCTCATATCTTTGTGATCACCTAACCAGGTACCAACATACCCAGTGTTATTTAACTTCGCTGATGAGAAGAAACGCCAAATCAATATGCAAAGTGACAGTCACAGTCACATAACTTAAGCCAAGTGTTGTTTTGAACAAACGTTATTGTTATTATTACCTTTGATGTTGCTGTTGTTATTTCAAAGCCCTGTCTTATCCACTGGACGTTAAGAAATCACTAATAATGTATACATTTTCCTTACTATTATTATTATTATTATTATTATTATTATTATTATTATTATTATTATCAACATCCTGTCGTTTCTGTCAGACGTCAGTGTATACATTATTATTATTATTATTATTATTATTGTTATTATTATTATTGTTATTATTATTTTTGAAATTGTTTTAACACCCATTAATGTCTGTCAGATGGCAAGAAATCACCAGTCATGTACAGTATATTTAAGCACTTGTTTGTGAGAAGTGAAGTAGGGTGTTTTTAATTAAATCTGGACGAGGCACTAAAAATGACTCAATATTTCTTGTAAATGAATGACTATTGTCTTACAGAGGTTGCTCTCCTATTTATTGATAGTAATGTGTTCTATTATTCTTTTCAGGTGAGTTTTGAACGCAATTACCAATAAGATGATCATCCTTTATGCAAAAGGACTGGTAAGTTTTCATTTAAAATTGACATTGTATCATTATTAGCTCTCCCCCAACTGACCTCATAGCGCATGCGTAGTTACCTCTTCACAAATTTTCCTATGGATTCAGTGACGTTTACTCTCCTTCTACCACCAGGCCTTGTAATTCTACCCTTTAGTACGTTTTCCCGCTCACGGGATCTTACTTCCTTCAAGATACAAATATGTATTTCCTTTCTGGGTCAACTCCCATTCTGCCTTACTACCCCAACGTGTTCTTGCTTTCCGGGGCTTGTCTACATAGAAGACATTAGGGTCTCTGTGCCAGCGGGTTGTAACAAAAAAAAAAAGAAAAAAAAATTAGTGATGATTATTAGAATTTATCTAGTGTTCTTGGCGCTTTAGCCTATGTGAGTGAGTGAGTGTTCTCGTCTTACTGAGGTTTCCTCTTAGCCGAGATTCTCGAGCCTTTATCGCCTTGTATCATTGTTGTGTTGAATTTTTCATTATTGTTTTGTTGTCTCTTTGGGAGTTATATTCAGCGTTGGCTTTATTGTTCCCTTTGTGAAGTGTTTGTATTGTTGTATTTTCCATGCAATATCTCAATATATATATATATATATATATATAATATATATATATATATATGTGTGTGTGTGTGTATATATATATATATATGTATATATATATATATATATAGAGAGAGAGAGAGAGAGAGAGAGAGAGAGAGAGAGAGAGTGCATACCCGAATTTTTTCTTTTTAGTTTATCTTACTAAAATATCTATCTATTTACAAGAATATACGTTTGTATAATTGTATGTATGTGCGTGTACTTCCGTGAGAGATGCTTGCTGTTTCTTGCAGAATGTCCATTTTACTTTTAGTACTGGACGTACAGTATAAAGATCCGCCGGATATATCTCAGAGAAGGACTGCTATGAGTTTGTATGCATATAAACTAGCCCAGAATCAAGCTGGTATCAGTAGTTAAGTTTAGCTCTTCTCTAGATTTCCTTTTTCTTCTTTTCTCTTTTTTTTTTCCATCGGGTTTGTTGCTTTGAGAATGATTTGCTGTTTATTTTTAACTGATTTCATCTTTAGTTGTTAATGAAATTTTACATTGTATAATGTTGCAGTATTTAATGTTTCCGTCATTAATAGTTTTTTTTTTTTTCATATCACGAAGATCTTTGCTTTGTTCTTAACGTATCATGCAATCTTACGAGGCAAAGTCATTGAAACAATGACCGGAAGTATAAGAATTAAAAGAAGCAAAAATGTTTTAAATAGATTAATTTTTATCTTTTTTTCAAACCGGTTTTCAAGACCACGAAGAAATATAAATTGTAAGGAAGAATATCAGGAATAAAACAATTATAATCTTTTATTATTATTATTATTATTATTATTATTATTATTATTATTATTATTATTATTATTATTATTATTATTATTATTATTACTAGCTAAGCTACAACCCTAGTAGGAAAAGAAAGATGCTATAAGCCCAAGGGCTCCAACAGGGAAAAATAGCCCAGCGAGGAAAGGAAATAAGGAAATAAATAAACGAAATAAGAAGTAATGAACAATTATAGAGGTATAACGCTCATATGTCATGCAGCAAAACTTTATTAGAGGATTTTAGAAAAAAAGGGCGCGACACATCATTGAACCTCAGCTAGGCGAAGAACAGCATGGATACAGAAAGGACAGAAGTACATCAGATCTCATATTCGCCTTGAGGCTTGTTATTGAAAAATCATGGGAATACAATAGGCCACTGTATATAGCATTTATTGATTTGGAAAAGGCATTTGACTCGGTACCTAGGAACAAATTGTGGAGGTGCTTGGGAGAGGTTTATGGACTCGACGGTAGATTGGGAGCTGCAATAAGGAGCACCTACGAACCATGTATGAATAATGTAAGGATTGGATACAAGAATGAAAATTGGTTTAGAGTAACAACAGGTGTTAAGCAGGGAAGCGTTCTTTCCCCACTCTTGTTCATTGCATATATAGGTGTAATTATAAGAAGTTTTAAGGAAAGAATAAATATCTCGGGAGACATTATGATTTTTGCTGATGATATTGCTTTCTGGACATATGATCGGGAGGAACTAGAAAGAGCATTGATAGCCTTGAACGATTGTTTAACAGAAGCTGGACTTAAGATGAACATTAATAAAACAGAAATATTAACAATCAACAAACAACAATAAGCGCCAACGAACATCATGATAAGAAATGCGGTAATTAAGGACACCAACGCATTCAAGTATTTAGGGTGTATGTTTACAGACAACGGCTATAAGAACAAAGAAGAAATTACTGAACGAATAAAGAAATATAACAAATGCTGTGGAGCACTCTATCCAATTATGAGAGATGCATACGTACCTATAGAAGTAAAGAAAACCATATTTGAAGGATTACTAACACCAATCATGACATATGGATCAGAGAGCTGGACAATGACCATCAAAGACAGGAGCAGAGTCCAAGCTTCAGAGATGAAAATCCTGAGAACAATAATGCACAAAACAAGAAGAGATAGAATAAGAAATGTAGATTTTAGAAGGATGGTTGGGGTATCTCCTATGTTGAACAAGATTGAGAAGGGACAGCTGAGATGGCTGGGACATTTAATGAGAATGGGTGGAAATAGAATTGCAAGGAAGAGATGGGACTGGACGCCTGGTGGGAGGAGATCAGGAGGTAGACCACGTAAACGCTGGAGGGATGGAATTGAAGAGATTTTGACAAAGAACAACATGCTAACAATGGAACAGCTGAGAAGAGAGGGAATTTTTGAAAACAGAATTGAGTGGAGAAGACAACTGATTCCACTGACAGGCTGAAAGCCTTCCTGGGAGATGATGTGAAGTGAAGTGAAGTGAACAATTAGAATAAAATTGCATGCGAGCTTAATATTATGGTGGAAAGTATCAGAGACATTATCGCATGTAGGTTTCTGTTTTTTGTCCTAGAATTTCAAGTATGCAGAAAAATACAAAGGAAAATTCTTCTTCTTCTTCTTTGTATTATTATTATTATTATTATTATTATTATTATTATTATTATTATTATTATTACCCTCCCCCCCCCAAAGTGAGACGAATCTCGGTAGCACCAACAAACACTCAACAGTGCATCATTGAAGTCACTTCTGCTTAACCAGTTGTTTCAAGCAAAGAATTAGACTGGTGAAGTCATGCTATGTATATACCGTCTCCCCCATCCCCTATCCCCTATCCCGAGAGGGTTGGCCCAGTAATGCCTTTTGGGAAAAGGGCATGATAGGACCATCAATCACTTAGTGTTTACCCCGGGACACCTGTCCACTGGCAAGAGTGGAAGGAGACGTGACTAAATCCCGTACAGGAAATCCTGTCGAGACGTCTCTCTCGAAGAATTCTCTGCCAGCAGTTTTGCTTTGATCGCTTCAAGTAAAAGAAAAAAAAATTGGTTTCAGGTTAGTTAAACGGAAAAAATTAGGTTTTAGGTTAGTAAAAGGAAAAAAAAAAGTGTCAAGCTAGTTAAAGAAAAAAAAATATAAGTTTCATGTTAGTAAAAAGAACAAAAAATAGGTTTCTGTTTAGTTAAAAGAGCAAAAATAGGTTTCAGGTTAATAAAAGGAACAAAAAATAGGTTTCAGATTAGTAAAAGCAGTTTCAGGTGAATAAAAGGAAGAATAAAATAGATTTCGGGTTAATAAAAGGAATAGAAATTAGTTTCAGGTTAATAAAAAGAAAAAAAAGATAGATATTGGTTTAATGAAAGGAAAAAAGTAGGGTTCAGTTAATGAAAGTAACAAAAAGTAAATTTTGGGTTAATGAATGGAAAAAAAAAATATGTTTCAGGTTGATAGAACGAACAAAAATAGGTTTCAGGTTAATAAAAGGAACAAAGATAGGTTTCAGGATAATAAAAGGAACAATAATTAGGGTTCAGGTTAATAAAAGGAACAAAAAATAGGTTTCAGGTTAATAAAAGGAACAAAAATAGGTTTCAGGATAATAAAAGGAACAATAATTAGGGTTCAGGTTAATAAAAGGAACAAAAAATAGGTTTCAGGTTAATAAAAGGAACAAAAATAGGTTTCAGGATAATAAAAGGAACAATAATTAGGGTTCAGGTTAATAAAAGGAACAAAAAATAGGTTTCAGGTTAATAAAAGGAACAAAAATAGGTTTCAGGATAATAAAAGGAACAATAATTAGGGTTCAGGTTAATAAAAGGAACAAAAAATAGGTTTCAGGTTAATAAAAGGAACAAAAATAGGTTTCAGGATAATAAAAGGAACAATAATTAGGGTTCAGGTTAATAAAAGGAACAAAAAATAGGTTTCAGGTTGATAAAAGGAACAAAAAATAGGTATCAGGTTTATAAAAGGAACAAAAATAGGTTTCAGGTTTATAAAAGGAACAAAAATAGGTTTCAGGTTTATAAAAGGAACAAAAATAGGTTTCAGGTTAATAAAAGGAACACAAATAGGTTTCAGGTTAATAAAAGGAACAAAAATAA